>NW_027211013.1:167500-195536 GCF_029030835.1 Brachyistius frenatus | reverse complement strand
CCACTATATTCTATAACACACCCACTATATTCTATAACACACCCACTATATTCTATAACACACCCACTATATTCTATAACACACCCACTATATTCTATAACACACCCACTATATTCTATAACACACCCACTATATTCTATAACACACCCACTATATTCTATAACACACCCACTATATTCTATAACACACCCACTATATTCTATAACACACCCACTATATTCTATAACACACCCACTATATTCTATAACACACTGACTATATTCTATAACACACCCACTATATTCTATAACACACCCACTATATTCTATAACACACTGACTATATTCTATAACACACCCACTATATTCTATAACACACTGACTATATTCTATAACACACCCACTATATTCTATAACACACCCACTATATTCTATAACACACCCACTATATTCTATAACACACCCACTATATTCTATAACACACTATATTCTATAACACACCCACTATAATAACACACTGACTATATTCTATAACACACTGACTATATTCTATAACACACTGACTATATTCTATAACACACTGACTATATTCTATAACACACTGACTATATATCTATAACACACTGACTATATTCTATAACACACCCACTATATTCTATAACACACTATAACACACTGACTATATTCTATAACACACTGACTATATTCTATAACACACTGACTATATTCTATAACACACTGACTATATTCTATAACACACTGACTATATTCTATAACACACTGACTATATTCTATAACACACTGACTATATTCTATAACACACTGACTATATTCTATAACACACTGACTATATTCTATAACACACACTGACTATATTCTATAACACACTGACTATATTCTATAACACACTGACTATATTCTATAACACACTGACTATATTCTATAACACACTGACTATATTCTATAACACACTGACTATATTCTATAACACACTGACTATATGCTATAACACACTGACTATATTCTATAACACACTGACTATATTCTATAACACACTGACTATATGCTATAACACATTGACTATATTCTATAACACACTGACTATATTCTATAACACACCCACTATATTCTATAACACACCCACTATATTCTATAACACACCCACTATATTCTATAACACACCCACTATATTCTATAACACACCCACTATATTCTATAACACACCCACTATATTCTATAACACACCCACTATATTCTATAACACACCCACTATATTCTATAACACACCCACTATACTCTATAATACACCCACTATACTCTATAACACACCCACTATACTCTATAACACACCCACTATATATACTCTATAACACACCCATAACACACCCACTATACTCTATAACACACCCACTATATTCTATAACACACCCACTATATTCTACCCAACACACCCACTATATTCTATAACACACCCACTATATTCTATAACACACCCACTATATTCTATAACACACCCACTATATTCTATAACACACCCACTATATTCTATAACACACCCACTATATTCTATAACACACCCACTATATTCTATAACACACCCACTATATTCTATAACACACCCACTATATTCTATAACACACCCACTATATTCTATAACACACCCACTATATTCTATAACACACCCACTATATTCTATAACACACCCACTATATTCTATAACACACCCACTATATTCTATAACACACCCACTATATTCTATAACACACCCACTATATTCTATAACACACCCACTATATTCTATAACACACCCACTATATTCTATAACACACCCACTATATTCTATAACACACCCACTATATTCTATAATACACCCACTATATTCTATAACACACCCACTATATTCTATAACACACCCACTATATTCTATAATACACCCACTATATTCTATAACACACCCACTATATTCTATAACACACCCACTATATTCTATAACACACCCACTATATTCTATAATACACCCACTATATTCTATAACACACCCACTATATTCTATAACACACCCACTATATTCTATAACACACTGACTATATTCTATAACACACCCACTATATTCTATAACACACCCACTATATTCTATAACACACCCACTATATTCTATAACACACCCACTATATTCTATAACACACTGACTATATTCTATAACACACCCACTATATTCTATAACACACTGACTATATTCTATAACACACCCACTATATTCTATAACACACTGACTATATTCTATAACACACCCACTATATTCTATAACACACCCACTATATTCTATAACACACCCACTATATTCTATAACACACTGACTATATTCTATAACACACCCACTATATTCTATAACACACTGACTATATTCTATAACACACTGACTATATTCTATAACACACCCACTATATTCTATAACACACTGACTATATTCTATAACACACCCACTATATTCTATAACACACCCACTATATTCTATAACACACCCACTAACACACACTGACTATATTCTATAACACACTGACTATATGCTATAACACACTGACTATATTCTATAACACACCCACTATATTCTATAACACACTGACTATATTCTATAACACACTGACTATATGCTATAACACACTGACTATATTCTATAACACACTGACTATATGCTATAACACACTGACTATATTCTATAACACACTGACTATATGCTATAACACACTGACTATATGCTATAACACACTGACTATATTCTATAACACACCCACTATATTCTATAACACACTGACTATATTCTATAACACACTGACTATATTCTATAACACACTGACTATATGCTATAACACACTGACTATATTCTATAACACACTGACTATATTCTATAACACACTGACTATATGCTATAACACATTGACTATATGCTATAACACATTGACTATATTCTATAACACACTGACTATATGCTATAACACACTGACTATATTCTATAACACACCCACTATATTCTATAACACACTGACTATATTCTATAACACACTGACTATATTCTATAACACACTGACTATATGCTATAACACACTGACTATATTCTATAACACACTGACTATATTCTATAACACACTGACTATATGCTATAACACATTGACTATATTCTATAACACACTGACTATATTCTATAACACACTGACTATATTCTATAACACACTGACTATATTCTATAACACACTGACTATATGCTATAACACACTGACTATATGCTATAACACACCCACTATATTCTATAACACACCCACTATATTCTATAACACACTGACTATATTCTATAACACACTGACTATATGCTATAACACACTGACTATATTCTATAACACACTGACTATATTCTATAACACACTGACTATATTCTATAACACACTGACTATATGCTATAACACATTGACTATATTCTATAACACACTGACTATATTCTATAACACACTGACTATATTCTATAACACACTGACTATATTCTATAACACACTGACTATATGCTATAACACACCCACTATATTCTATAACACACCCACTATATTCTATAACACACCCACTATATTCTATAACACACTGACTATATTCTATAACACACTGACTATATTCTATAACACACTGACTATATGCTATAACACACTGACTATATTCTATAACACACCCACTATATTCTATAACACACTGACTATATTCTATAACACACTGACTATATTCTATAACACACTGACTATATGCTATAACACACTGACTATATTCTATAACACACTGACTATATTCTATAACACATATACTATATTTTATAAGACACATTTCTGACAATGATAACGTAAACATCCCGTGACCGTGTCCAGGATACATAACAGATGGAAGGACATCAAACCAAATGATCAGATTGTCTCTCTCCATTAGTCACTTCCTGGTTTCTCTCTTTTAATTCACTAACTCATCAGGACCGTTCAGACACCTTGAATCTGCCAGTAAACAACACGACTCTGTTTGAAGACATATTAAGCAGATCAATACTTCTTTATTCAGATCTGATGCCCAAACAGAGAATGAGAAGCCATTAGGTCCATTAATTATCACTCTAATACATCAAAGAGCACATTATTAATGTTTCTTCAGACTGAGCACAAAGTCACGATGTGTCTCCGTCTCCACGTCAGAGACTCAGAGAGGACAGAAACTAATGGAGCACTTCAACATGAAAAACATCCTTCCGTCTGAAATGTTTTTCATAATAAGCAGCACACATAATAAAGTTTGATGAGTTCAAGACTTTTGATAAAACATATTTGAGGGCCTGATCACATTTCATTTTCACTTCATTCATGACATGTTAATGTTATGTTTATTTTTTTATATTACTGTTGTATTTTATTTGATTGATTTATGTATTTTTCTTCCAACCATGCAGTTGTGAATGGAATATGTGTATCACAAACATCCTTCGAATGAAATTATTTCATATAAAAATGAAAAAACAACAGAAGATATGATACAAATGAACATATGATAAATATAAACATTTTAACATGTGATACATATGAACATATGAATGTGTGATAAATATGAACCAAACGTTGGTTAAAATAAATTTTACATTGTGAGGAGCTGATATTTCTTTAAGTTGATCCAACAGAGGGATTCAGATGACAGATACACTCAGTTACCAGTTTATTAGGCACACCCAGCTAACAGGCCTGGAATAAATCCTCATGAGGATTATTATTATTATTGTTCGTTTGAGCTGCTGTTGGTTTATATTTAAAGACTTCAGTCTTCATCAAGGACATAAATGCAGCAGCGAAGGAATCCACTCTTGTGAGGATGTTTTCTATATTCTTTATTGATATATCATAAACAATTAGCAGAATTCCCAAAAATATGTCTGTGAACAATTTCATTATTCATTTTAAATAATAACCTCATTGATATTTGTTGTAATTTGTGTTAATGTAGAAGAGTTATTGCTTTCCTGTACCTTTAAATGCTGCTGTAGCGAAAAAATGTCCCCTTGTGGGATTAATAAAGTAACTATCTATCTATCTATCTATCTATCTATCTATCTATCTATCTATCTGTCTGTCTGTCTGTCTGTCTGTCTGTCTGTCTGTCTGTCTGTCTGTCTGTCTGTCTGTCTGTCTGTCTGTCTGTCTGTCTGTCTGTCTGTCTGTCTGTCTGTCGGTCGACCGACCGACCGACCGACCTACCTACCTACCTACCTACCTACCTACCTACCTACCTACCTACCTACCTACCTACCTACCTACCTACCTACCTACCTACCTACCTACCTACCTACCTACCTATCTATCTATCTATCTATCTATCTATCTATCTATCTATCTATCTATCTATCTATCTATCTATCTATCTATCTATCTATCTATCTATCTATCTATCTATCTATCTATCTATCTATCTATCTATCTGAGGCATTGTGTGAGTATGTCTGTGGGAAGTATCACTGCCCCCCCCCCCTCCCTATTATTAATCTCCACATTCCCATTAATCCAGCAGACTAATCAGATGCTGCTGCATGAAGTGGCGTTGAGTCGGATCAGGGCCTCCTGTGGAGTTGTTTACACTTCCATACTCTTATTTTGGCGGGGGGTATTCCACTTTCCTTCAGCCAATAGGATCACTGCTCTCTGTTATTCTTTCCGCTCTGAGCCAATTAACTGCTGACTCTCTTCCTGAAGTCTGAGGGGAAAAAAGACGATCCAGACAGAAGACAAGTACAGTACACAAAAACAGAAGAAAGGCCGATTCACCACATCAGACGGGTTTGAAGGACAATCACACTGATTTAGCGCTGCACTTTCATAAAGATGGTAAATCTTCACGTAAATCTGATCGGTTAGCAAATGTTTAGAGAGCGTTGTTAAAAGAAGAGGCGATGCAGCTCAGTGGTGAACATGATCCTGTTGCAACTTTATGGAGACGTGTTGCTGACATCAGATTCAAAACCTATTTTTCATAAAACTATAAAATTTCTCAATTTCAACATTTGACATGTCATTGGTCTATTTTATATCAAATATGACTTTATGTGTTTTAGAAATCATTGCATTGTTTTTATTTACATTTTGCACGGCATCACTACTTTTTTGGAAACAGGGTTGAACTTATTTCGATGTTTTTTCCAATTAAATAAAAATCTCTGATGCTTTGGGAATTCTTTTGGCCCAAATTCAGTATGTGGGCATTTATAAAAATGCAAAATTCTTGCCTCTCGCCTACAGTTGGATTATATGGAAAGTCCCAGCCCACAGTTGATGGGATTGGTTTTTTCGGTCTGTGACATATAAAACTCTGAATGTGGGATTTTGAGACTGTCACTGCAGGTCCAACAGAAATGTCCAGTCGTGGTGTAGAAACAGCAGATTCATCAGGGTTTTTTTTGCTCTGTGATCTTCTGAAAGGATCTTCATCATCTAAATGCATGAACAGGTTGTTGTTCGGGTGCTGACTAAAGCCTGGAGCCTGTCTGGTGTTTCTAGGCTTATAAAATAAAGCCTATGTGTTAATCCAGCGAGGATTCAGGGGATTAGAGACAGCTGTGGGAAACAACTTCTTCCACTTGGTGCCTGTTCCTGAATAAACAGCAACTGGACGTAGACGCTGTCGAACAAAGCGATGTTCATTCAGCCGTGTTGAGATGAGAGCTACAGTCCAGCAGCAGACTACGACACGGCCACTGAACGCTCAACCAGTCCAAAGACAAAGAAGCTTTATGTCCATGAATGTACACGAAAAATCTGGTCCAAATAATTTCATATAATCATCATCAATAAAGATCAGCCAATAGACTGGAAACCATGACAACGTCCCAGGGGAGGAAAAAATATCTTGTGAACACGCCGTCCTGCACTAGTGATGTCATTTACCAACAGAGTGTGTCCGAGATGTTGGGAGCTCCTGCTTGGACCTCAGGGGTCGAGACACTGGTGACCTCCATGTAAACCAGTTTTCTCTGACAGCTCTGATTGACAGCTGCTCTGAGAAGAGTATTTTATCATTGTCGGTTTCAAACCATTAAATTAGTTGTTCAGTTGTTAATCATGGATCATGTTTCTATCTGGTTTCTTCTTTGGAGAGTTTTAACATCATTTGTGGACGCAGCGATGAACTGTGTTCACAGACGATGGTTTTAAAAAGTGTTCCTGAGCCCATGCAGTGATTTCCACTCCAGAATAGTGTGTTTTTAATGCAGTGCTGCCTGAGGGCCCGAAGATCACCACCATCCAATATTGGTTTCCAGCCTTGTCCCTTGTGTTCAGAGATTTCTCCAGATTCTCTGAATCTTTTAATGATATTATGAACCATAGACGATGAAATCCTCTAATTCTTTACATATTCTTTTATCGCTTTAATTAAGCCATACAATTTTTACATTTGATGTTGTCTTTGGTCTGTTTGCAATTAAATGAGTTAACATTATTTGTGAATTATTAAAAAAAAATTAAATTGACATTTTGCAGTTTCCCAACATTTTGGGATTTAAGGTTGTCCATTACAGCTTATTCTGTATATTTGCTTTAGTCCGGGGGTCGGCAACCCGCGGCTCCGGAGCCGCATGCGGCTCTTCAGCCAGTGTTGTGGCTCCCTGAGGCTTTGACATCAAACAAAAAAAATGTCTCCAGGGAAAGGGAGGCACGTTTGAGCGCAAGATGACTGTGTTTGCCAGAGATGTGCAGAGAGGAACGCTCTCTCACTTTCCCTCCCTGAGAGAGTTCAGAGAAAACAATTATCACATAAATTGTGAGTCATTTACAACATGCAATTATCAGAATGCAAACTGCATTTGGGGAAAGATTCCGCGAGTTCAGGGAGGAAAAAAGCACATTATCCTTCCCCGTCACAGCCCTGGACGTCGACCCATCCCAGCTGAACGTGTCCGCGTTCCCGGGAGTAAGTCGACCCGATCTGGAAATTGAACCGGCCGAAATAGCTGATTAAAAACTTCTGGGTGTCCAAGTTCAAAAGCCTGACAGCTGATCTTGAAGATGTCGCCCGTCAGAAGGCCATCCTCGCTAGAGAGCTCAAATGGAGTGATATTGAAAACCTCCCCAAACCCGACAAACTTGTTTGAAACATGGAATGCCATTACTGACACTGGTATGAAGATGAAGAAGTCCTGTCCATCTCCAGATCAACGTACTTATGCCAGCAGGGTTTCTCAACATGAACTACGTAAAATCCAAATATCGCTCCCACCTCACGATGACAGCCTGCAGTCCTGTGAAGCTCAAAGTCACATCTTACAGCCCTGATATAGAGAAACTTTGCAGAAACAAAAATCACATTAAGCAGGTGAGAACACTATAATTTAATAGGCTGGTATTTTGGAAAAAAAATATTTAGCTTAGATCCTGAACTGATGTAGTTGTTTTTATGTTCAGGCGCGACGGTTGATGCCTGTAAGTGGCTGAGGGGAAAAAAGAAGAGGATGACAGCGCACTGAAATGGACTTTAGTCTTACTTCAGTACAAACTGGCCTATTTTTTATGTTTACTCTTTTTAAGATATTAAGCTGCAGCTATGTTATATTCATTTCAAAGTAGGCTATTTTTTATTTAATATCTTTTCCACAAACATGAGGACCCAAATAGACCTGCATAGTTCTGTGTTTAATTCACAAGTGTTGTCAGGATCACTGTCTGTCCCTGGTGTGTCTCCCTCTCTTTTGTCCCCGATCACCTCTCCTCATGTGTGCTGTCAGTCCCTTGTCTGTTTGTTATTGTGTCCCCATGTGTTCTGTGTCCTCCTCTCCCCGCCTCCTGTCACCTCCCATGGCCACACCCCTCACTGGTCTGAGCAGCTGCTACCACTCTCAGTGATCACCACCTGCAGGTGGCTCATTTCACTGATCACCTCCCTGGACTATATGAACCCGGTTTCTGCAGTTATTAGTTGTCGGTCCATTCTGTGAGTGAGAGGTTGTCACTGCCATTCATACCAGTCTGTCTGCTCCCAGTCAGTGCTACTAGTCAGTGCTACTAGTCAGTGCTACCCGGTCACTCCAGTACCCAGTCTGCTGCGGCTCACTGTGGAGGACCTCGGGATTCCCCCAGTGGAGCCACGTCCCCGCTGTGTTCAGCCTGCCTGTCTGTCTGCCTGCTGCCTGTCTGTCTGCCTGCTGCCGTGTCTCCGGCTCCCTCCCAGACTTTGCCTGGACCAGAGCTGGTGGTGTTCACACCAGCTGGCTTCGCCCCGGTGAGACATTGTGTTGTTCAAGTGTTCCCTTTATTTTTTGGAGCATTGTATATTTTAATACAGACACACAGTGATCCAGACGGTGGTATTTTTGATCATTTATTCCAAGAAAAGTTGTCGTTTATTTACAGCAAAAAAACCTGATCATCTAATGGCTCCTGTCAGCTTCGATAAGAAAAACATTTTTACACAACATCTGAAAGACATGTCTGTACACACTGGAAATATGCACTAAAAGAAGGAGTTGGAGATGTTGCTGAACGGTCGGCTGTGTTCAGTGTTTCGTGAGGCAGTGAACCGTCTTGCATAGTGTCAAGTGTTTTCAAGTGGAATCTATGGAGTCTGCAGAGTTAAAGAGAGACAGCGACAGCAGAGCGAGCGAGGTCCTCCGGTAGCTCCTCTTCTACCAAACACGTCTTGTGGGTTTAATGCTGAAAGAAACTCGTCTGCAAGGTTCAACATCCTAAAAACTGGTTTTATATGTTAGCAAAGAAACAAAAACTAAAACGCTGTCATATTTGAACAGTAACAGCTGAAAGCACACATCCGCTCTGCTTGCTTCCACTCGTGCCTCTTCAACACTTGTTCCGTTTAGTGTCGACTTAGTTCAACCGAATCTCGACTTCGACCTGCAGTCGCCTACAAACGCTTTAATCGCTGCTGTAAAAGCGTGAAAAATAAGAGTTCGATCGGTACGAACAGCCGCCAGGAGAGAAGACGCCGCACATGTCGCTATAAAAGGAGAAGAAGCTCGGTGTTAGTCGAAGCTACGCAAAAACAGCACGACAGAATCGGTGGGAGGTTTTTCAAAATAAAAGAGGTTGAGGCTGAGGTAAAAAAAAGTCTATCGCACTCGTTATGAACAGCTGAGAAGATGCTGCTGCTAAAGAGACTGTAGAAGGTAGAGATGATGCTGAGGTAGGACCACCAACCTACGACTGATCTGAAGAGGAACGCTCAGCAGGAGGAGCTCCTCTGTGATTTCTGTCTCCATGGAAACCCTCACTATGTTCTGTGCACACCGCTAGTGAACAGACAGGAAGTGCTGGGATGGTTCTGGAAGGAAGCTGCAGCCACAGACGGCCCGACACTGCTCTGGTGTTCCTGGAAACGAGCCCGTTACACACGATTCGTTTCCCACCAATCAGAAGCCTGGAAACTCTGGCGGAGGCGGCGTGCACGCCTCACAGGACGTTGGAGAGACATCTGAATGTGTCGCACCATTAAAAACATTCAGGACACGCTCACGAGTCCACGCGTGTTCACAACACACACGCTCCGTACAGGCGGTCGGTCCAACAGGAACTCTTTGGATCAAACAGGAAGTGGCGCCCGGTGACAGACGGAGGACTTCCTGCTGGACAGATTTGGTTCTGAGAGTAAAACCTTCTCTTCACGTGTGTCAGCATATGATTGTCTTTCAGAGAGTGTGTGTGTGTGTGTGTGTGTGTGTGTGTGTGTGTGTGTGTGTGTGTGTTTCCCTGTCACCCACATCATCATCATCATCATCATCATCGTCTGGTTTTAGGATCCAATCGCACTTGGTGTGAGCTGTCTTTAAGGCACGAGCTTGTGTGTGTCGTTGTGTTGCCATGGTGACCCGTGTGTGTCACAGTCGGTACGGTACAGACACGGAGGAAGAGCAGGTCGATGCTGAGGCTGCAGGAGAGGAAACATCTGCACACTCACGCACTGAAACCGGACCGGACCGACCTGCACGCTGCTCCTGTCCATCATCATCGTCGTCGTCTTCCTCTAATCATGATTGTGGATTCTTCACAGTTCAGTTTGTCAGAGTCCTTTTTTTTTTTTTTTCCTCCACTGGACTCCAACGTTCACGTCGTAAACCAAGCTGCAGAGACAGAAGGTCAAAGGTCAAAGACAACAAGAACAACACTGGTTCATCATGTCCTCCCTGATCAGACGTGGAGGAGCAGCTGAGTCCATCAGAGGACACGTGTCACTTCCTGCCCGCTGCTCTTTATTATTATTTTTTTTTTAATTATTTTATTTCTTTTATGCTTTTTTTTCTTTCATGTGCAATACAGTTGATTGACAGACATTATTAAAGAGTGAAGTGTCATGAAGTCCCTCCAGGATTTCACACCGTTATTTTGTGGTTGTTTTGATTAAAAAAATATATATTTTGCAGCAGATTTTGTTTTGAATTGCTTTGTAATTTGTGGAGTTTTAAGTGAGTTTTTTTTCTGTAAAATTGTTGGAATTAGAAAAAAGCACTATGTGATAAAGTAATAAATCTGTAATCACTTCCTGTGATAATAATCCTGCTGCACATCACATATTGTAGTTCTCATCTTTTTATTTATTGAACTTGGAGAACCATGGAGATAAAAGGTCCTAAAAGGTCCTAGAAGCTGCGTATGTTTCCAGAACAGAGCGTCTGTGACTGGAATATAGAAACAAGGACTACATCAGCCTTTCAAAATAAGAGCTTTAGATGCTGTTTAATTCATGTTCATTCAACACATAGACCTGCTGGATGAAACCAACACAGAGGAGCAGGACCTGCCTGAACAGAACCACCAGCTGTGTCTCTGCTACCTGCAGCCCAGTACCGACAGTACTTCCTGCTGGAGCATTGGTCCGGTCCTGCGCTCTAATAATAGGCCCGGCTGACATGCGACAGCTCCCACAGTTCCTCCGGTCACAGGTTGCATAACATGGCAGCAGCACACGGCTTAACACGCATGTTGGAGACCGAGTGCTGATGTCACTGAGCCGGCCGTGTGACGGTGAACATAGACGGTGTCGAGAACAGACGCAGCTTTAAATCTGCAGCTTTCAGCAGTTTCCATGGTTTTCATCTGCCGCTCATTAACGACCCACGAATGCTTTAAATGAACGGCAGAGAATAATTTCTGTCGACGTGCAGCATGATGTCATTAAACTTTAATTACATCACGCAGCAGCAGATGGTGGTTTAATAAGAGCACAAAGCTTTGACAAATCATTATTATTATATGTATTATTACATCTGATCCTCGCCATCAGTGACCTGACTGCACCACAGACCTGTCAATTAAACAGACACGCCCCCAAAAACAGGTCTTCTTGAATCTTCTTTTCTAATGAATGAGGGATTATTTTCAGATGGACCTCCAGAAAACGAACCCCAGGTTGTTAAAGGTCATTAAAAGTTGACCATTATCTGATGTTTTTCTGTCCGTGCTGCTGCAGGATCACATCTCAACTTCCACTATGTACTGAACAGTTTTCATGAACACCAGTTAAATGGAATGTTTCTTTTGGTGCCTCAAACCACAGAGAGCTTGTAAAAACCAACACTCCCTCTCTGACTGGTAATCACAGACCTCCCCCCTCCCCTCCACTCCCCCACAGATACCGGTCTCTGCTGGTTTTTAACGAGGGGGTCCACTTCTGGGTTACGCAACAAAGAACGGCAACATTCAGACCTCAGAACACAAACTGTGACTGTTCGGACTGTCTGGATGTAAAGACAAGGACAGGACACACATGGCAGCACAGTACCACCACCACCACCACCACCACCACCATCACTGATCAACTCACTGTTCTACTTTTTTAACTGTAGTCTCTCCTGTTAACAAAACACAGACTGGATATAAAAGAGTTCGTAGCTTCAGGTCTGTAAAACGGTTCTGATGCAGAAGTGTCTTCAGCTGCAATACCAGCGAGTGCCACTAGAGGTCGGCTCCAAAAAGCCTCCGGCTCCATAGACTCCCATTCAACTTCTCTCATCAAATCCAAAGTGAATAAAATGTGTCCATCAGTTATCTCGGTGTTGTTAGCTAAAGTCACTCCTTCTTCTTAGTTTTCTGGAGGTCCATCTGAAAATAATCCCTCATTCATTAGAAAAGAAGATTCAAGAAGACCTGGTTTTGGGGGCGTGTCTGTTTGATTGACAGGCCTGTGGTGCAGTCAGGTTACAGCTATCGGTGGGCAGACGGGGACAACAAACAAAGTACAACAGTTCTTTAAATTCCTCTTTATCACTATTTAACTCTGTTTTATATGACAAACTTTATTTTCTGATATTTTCTGTGAAAAAGCACTTCCGCCATTGTCCAATGTCTCCAATCTGACCAATCAGACGGCTTCGTTCAAATCTCCAGAGACGGCAGATAAAGATGTGAATGAGGTCATGTCTCCATCTTAGGTACTTATGCCCTCTTTTAACCTCTTTTGTTCCTGTTTCGTCCCAACCACACTGAATCGTGCAACAGCTGCTGACTCCGCCCCTTTTCATCTATTATTTACAGATCAGAATGAACCCATTCGTCAACACACATCCCACCGATAACGTGGAGAGTCCCCCGAACCAGAACCGGGTTGGGCGCCTGCAGCGAGCCGTGACCGCGAGGAGCCTCCAACACATTAGATCCAACACGGCCGCCATGAACGGACAGCAGAGTGAAAGAGATGTGGACCCGTGTTGTTCTGCAGAACCGAGGGGTGACGGGGTTCGCTGGATCCATTACAAACGATCACAAACTGGAGATTATTAAAAAGATTAAAGATGGCGTCATATTTCTGAACCGTGTTAAGCGGTGAACAAACAGATCAGGGAGGTGTTTCTCCGGATCGTCTGCGTAGGAACTGGTTCTTGCGGTTCTGGTGCAGAAGCCCGAGGGCCCGGAGGAACTGTTTACAAGCCTCTCAGTCACTCGCTGCTTGCTTTAACAGCCGGATTACATAAGACGATGTGCTCATCACACCCGCTCATAAAGGTGGTCTCTGCTCCGCGGACCCCCCGCTGACCGAGCCTCTCAGAACATAGCGTTCCCTGCAGACCCAACCGCTTCATTTCCTGCAGAGCAGAACCATCTGAGACGCCACCGGCTTCAACAGGAGCCCCATGCAGGCAGGAACCTCCAACCTGCTCCGGGGCAGCAGCGGGATCATTACGGTGCGTGGAGGCATTCCTGCGAGGACAACGCCCTGAAAGCACCTCCCTCGGCTTGCAGGAAGATTGTTCACACTGTCAGTAAATAAATAAATACATTTAAAAAAAGGATTCCCACAGTGAGGAGGACACGTGGGAGGGCCGAGGCTTACAGCACCGTGGCCTGGTTTAGACAGAGGCGGCACACGGCTGGCACGCACAGAGGACAAAATGTTCCCGACCAAAGCCTCCATAAGCCCTGTACCAGGAGGGGGGAGGAGGAGGGGGGGGGGGGGGGGGGGGCATCAAACACAACAAATACCATCACCATGAAACTGTGATGGTGATAAATAAAACATTTCAGAGGGACTTCTCTTCCTCTTTCGTGTAACTGAATTTAATGTCACAATAATGCTATTTTTTGTGAAATAGAAGAGTATTACTCACCATAAAACAATTAAATTACAACCCCACTCAGGTTACTACCAACTATCCATGGGGCATTTTAAAATTATTGAAAAGAGATTAAATCATAAAAACACATAATTTACGCAACTATCATCTTAGTTTCCCTTTTTTTTTAAGGCGCCTGGTAATAACGCATCACTTCCACCAGCAGGTGGCGGTAATGCACCTAAAAGCTGTTTGCCAACTGCTGTTGAGCGGAAATAGAATAATAAGTAAGGATGGAATAGTTCTCGTGAGAAGTCGACCCACAGGTCATCTCACTTTATCACCAAAACTAACTGCTTATTTCCAATCATGAGGCTCCGCCCCCTCTCCTCTCCATCAAAACAAATTGCTGCTCCACCACAACAACAGGAAGTGCCGGGGTTTGTGGGAAATGTGGTCTTCTGATGGAACGAGGAACATGTTAAATGAGTTTTCTCCACTTCCAGCTGGAAGAGACTAAACTTAGTTTCAGTGTTGAATGAACATGAATTAAACAGCATCTAAAGCTCTTATTTTGAAAGGCTGATGTAGTCCTTGTTTCTATATTCCAGTCACAGATGGTCTGTTCTGGAAACATACGCAGCTTATAGAACCTTTTTGTAACTTATGGGTCAATAATTAAGTAAAAAAAAAAGATTAGAAGTAAGATATTTGTGATGTGCAGCACTCGACTTGCAATTCTTGTCAAATTCCCGTAATTTTACAAAAAAAACTCTGCAAATTACATCAAAATTTTGTAGAAAATCTGCCTTAAACTCAAAAGATTTTGATCAAAACAATCACAAAAACACTCTGTGAAATCCTGGAGGGACTGGATGTTTATTTTACAAAAGGAAAATCAGTAAAATGCTGATTTTACTGACACAACGATCAAAGGAGGTGAAAGCAGAAGCAAGCTGAGGCCTCCGACCCGGTTCTGTGTGTTGGACCTCGGTGCTGGTCTGAGTCCGGTCACCGACGTCAGCAGTTAACCAGCTCCTGATATAAATAACCCCCACCCCACCCCCCGTGTGTTTACAGCCTCTAATCCTTCCCTCCAACAGATGACAGGTTTTCCCATTGAACCAGCGTCGGCCTTTAGGCCTGTTGCGTAACCTGCCATCCCATCACGAACGAGGCCAATCGGAGGCAGCGGCCGAAACACGCAGCTGCATCTTCAGAGCGCCGCCCTCCCACTGCACTGACAGCTGGAAGGTGCTGCGTCACGGGGCGAGGTCTCCACGGGCCGGGACAATGAAGGGTTAACGGGGAGCCGGCGGTCCAACGAAAGTCAGCCGAGTTGAAATTGAAACAAACGGCCGGTCGGGTCAGCGAGCATCAACTCAAGACGTTGATGGCTACGAGCAGTTTCTGCTCCAGATAGCAAACTGAGACGATTAGCATCTTGGAGAGCTGCAGAAAAAGTTGCTTCCTGCTGGGAGGGGCTGTTTGTTTTGGGGGAGGGGTGTCCCTCCTCAGACAGAGCAGGTGGAGTTAGGATTTCCTTTCCCTAAATCTGTGCTGTGGTTTAAATGGTAAATAGTCTGTACTTGTATAGTTTTATCACCTTTTGGTCTCAAAGTACTTTCACATGTTTTTCCATTCACACACTAATGAGACAGATCACCATGTAAGGTGCTGCCATCAGGAGAACATTCACACACCGATGGTTCACCATCAGGAGAACATTCACACGCCGATGGTTCACCATCAGGAGAACATTCACACGCCGATGGTTCACCATCAGGAGAACATTCACACGCCGATGGTTCACCATCAGGAGAACATTCACACGCCGATGGTTCACCATCAGGAGAACATTCACACGCCGATGGTTCACCATCAGGAGCAACTTAGGGTTCAGTGTCTTGCTCAAGGACACTTAGACATGTGGACAGGAGGAGCTGGGGATTGAACCACCAACCTTCTGATTAGTTCAACCCACTCTACCGACTGAGCCACAGCCCCCCCTAAGAGATGTGTTTAGTTTAGAGATGTGAATCAGATCTGTAAATGTACATGACTGACAGGTGACAGGAGGAGGAGTCAGCAGTGCTCCTGTATCCATGTACAAAACACACAACTTACATTTTACAAAAGCTTTATTCTGCAGTTTATCTATTTACACATTAGGTGACCAGAATTACGACCCAGATCGATTAGTCAGCATTTTTTGTTTTACAGTGGTGGTGCGGTTCACTTCTCGTCTGGTGAACGGACCCCAGGTCACTGTGATTAGATGCTCTGTTCACCCTCCATACAGAGTCCTTTGCTGTTGCTCACATCCTACTGGGCGTCAACCTCGGGTTTATTTGAACCAATTAGCATGATTGGTTAACCGAAGTTAACCAATGTCCACCGAAGACTTTTTTCTCCGAGTACAGAATATTTATATTTATTTAATAAACTCCAGCTGCTTAACGAGGTGCTGACCATTCAGCGTTTTACACTCAACACTGTCACCAACTGTCCAATCACAGTGAAGGAGGGGCGGAACAAACACACTTAACCACTGATACTGCTCTCTGATTGGTCCACCCTTCAGACGCTAACAGGAGCTTCATCACCAGACTGAAGCTGTGAGCAGCTGAGCTAGTCATCATATTTAATCCCACTATCGCTGTCGTAGAGATCACATGACCACCAGATCACATGACCGCCAGATCACATGACCTCCAAATCACGTGACCTCCAAATCGCATGACCACCAGATCACATGACCGCCAGATCACATGACCTCCAAATCACGACCTTCACATCACATGACCACGAGATCACATGACCTTCACGTCACATGACCTCCAAATCACAACCTTCACATCACATGACTTTCAGATCACATGACCTCCAAATCACATGACCTTCCACCGGGATGCTCAAAAAAACAACACAAAACCTAAAGCACCTTCATCACATCCCACCACCTCTAAACATAACCTCCTGAATATGAAAATAATCATCAGAACTGACCCGTTCTGATCATCACCGTCGTTTCTCTGTACGACAAACAGTTTTCATCTTCTCGGTGAACTCCCAGCTGACCTCTGCGCTGCCTCCAACATGGAGCAGACATTACATCCCACGTTGTATGAAATAAATCAGAATAATCATCATAATAATAACATATTAGTGGTCCTCCACTACAGCCGAGTTATTACCACGTACCACATGTCCCTGTTTGGGCCCTGAGCATTTATTTTTTCAAACTGCTGAGTCATATAGTGTCTCACAAACATGGTTCAGATATTTCCAGATTCTAGACAATCTCTTCTACACAACTATAAAAAAGACATCTCTACTGACTATATTTAATGGTGACATACATGTAAAAACTCAACAATCTCATGAGACGAAATTACTCCTTTCCTGGATATAATGGCAGATATGCCGTAAGTGTTATTCAAATAAATGATGAAAGACTTGGATAGCCTCGACTGTCCTGAACAAAACAAGATATAACATGACACAACTACCACATGACACAACTACCAGTGGAAACGACACAACTACCAGAGGAAACGACACAACAACCAGTGGAAACGACACAACAACCAGAGGAAACGACACAACAACCAGAGGAAACGACACAACAACCAGAGGAAACGACACAACTACCAGAGGAAACGACACAACAACCAGAGGAAACGACACAACTACCAGTGGAAACGACACAACAACCAGAGGAAACGACACAACTACCAGTGGAAACGACACAACTACCAGAGGAAACGACACAACTACCAGAGGAAACGACACAACTACCAGAGGAAACGACACAACTACCAGAAACGACACAACTACCAGAGGAACGACACAACTACCAGTGGAAACGACACAACTACCAGTGGAAACGACACAACTACCAGAGGAAACGACACAACAACCAGAGGAAACGACACAACAACCAGAGGAAACGACACAACTACCAGTGGAAACGACACAACTACCAGAGGAAACGACACAACTACCAGAGGAAACGACACAACTACCAGAGGAAACGACACAACTACCAGAGGAAACGACACAACTACCAGTGGAAACGACACAACTACCAGAGGAAACGACACAACTACCAGCTGTCTCCACCCTCCTTCATGACCCTAAATGAGTGTTTGCAATAACAATTTACACAACCCTGATCGCTTCTTGTTTATTATCCTCATCAAAATTCATCAAAATTATGCAAAAGTATAAAGTTAGAGCAACAGGAGACCTTTGATGTGTGAAGTTAACGGAATAAAATCACAGTTAAGAAATGAAGAGCTGGAGAATGATTGACAGCTGATGGATGTAAACAGTCATTCAATAAAGTTTTTTTTTTTACAGCTTATTGGTTAAAATCAGATTTCCCTGTCTTGGGCTGGTTGTTGATATATTTTTTTGTCCAATAAATATAATTTGGGAACTAAACTTTTTTGAAGGTGCACGAAAAATACTAAATCTCCTGGTGAGCTTCAGTTTCGCTGCTACGACTCCACCTGAGGAGGAACTCCTCCGCCGTCGGTGTTCCTGCAGCTTGGTGTCGATGTGATCTGCTGTTCGTCCTGCGGTGACGGAGACCGTGAACAGACTTCATCATCAGGTCTGAACCCGTCCCGAGTCCTGAGTCGGCGCTGGCCAGCTCGCACGTTCACCCCGTTAATGCCGTTTCCTCCAGGATGACACGGGAAGCTCTGGCAGCAGCTCAGGGACTATTTAGAGGCCCGGGGCCAACATGTGGCCCGGGCCCCGTCGGAGGCCGTCGGATTGAAGGAGCAGTTTCCTTCATGTGAAGTTATTTATTCCAACGATTATTCCCTTCAGTGTTAAAAACACTGGTGCTCTGCTGACAGCACTGAGGACATCTCCAGGAGGAGGAAACAAAAGCTCAGTCAAATATTAAAAGCTGGATAGGTGTAACACCTTTCAGGGTTTACATCCTCTCACCTCCTGCTTCAGCTCGACCACCGTTACCTGCAGTCGGACACATTTCTCTCCTCCAATGTTCAGTTTGGTCTGCTTATAAAGTGGTTTTATAGAATGTGGATGAACAAGTTGTGACTAAAAATACAGAAAAAGAACTGAAATCAACCTTTAAGAAAGAAACATGTCAGAAAACATCAGGGAGGAGATCTTTTACTCGCTGACCGCATCTTAAAGACAGAAATGAACCAAACAACCGCTAACAGCCATCACTGAGACACCAGGACACCACTGGACTGAAACACATCTGCAGCTGCAGCAGGACCAGCAGAACAACAGAACCAGCAGGACCAGCAGGACCAACAGAACCAGCAGAACCAGCAGGACCAACAGAACCAGCAGAACTAACAGGACCAGCAGAACCAGCAGGACCAACAAGACCAACAGGACCAGCAGAACCAGCAGGACCAGCAGGACCAACAGAACGCTCACATATGAACTTCTGATTGATGGCATGTTCCTGTCAGACTGACGGCTGCAGAGCAACGACACTCAAACAAACAGTGCTCTCTAAAACTGAAGTGTAGTTCAGATGCTTTAAAAGTAGTTATTAAAAACATTTTGAACACTGGAGCTTCAACTTGAAACATAACTTAAGACACAAACAGCAACAGATGTGGAACTTAACTAGAATTATTGTTCCCAAAGCGTCACAGCTGCAATAAAAACAGTGTTATTCACTGTTTTTATTGCAGCTGTGACGCTTTATCAACTTATATCATTCATCTATTTTAACTTTCTTCTCTACGGTTTTAATTTCAGGGAGTGATTTTGTTATGTTGTTGTCTTGCAAAGCAGAACACTGACAATTGTGGTTCTTTTTTTATCTATGAAGTCTAAGGCCTTTGAAAAAATGTTGATTTCTTCAGGACTTACTTCTACTAATAATTATTATTATTATTATAAAACCAACATACAAGAAAAAAAGACTTCTATCATCGTACTGAATTTGTTTCGGCAGATGTCTGATTTCAGGTATCAGAACCAGATCAGAACTGAAAAGAAGTAGATTGTAGAATCATGATTAAAAAAAAAAGGCCTCTTTCTTCATGTCAGTCGGTTTTAAAGATAATTTATTAAACACCCTTTTTAAAGTGATAACCTGCCTTCACCAGTAGCTGGTTACGGAGTGAGGGACGTTGCAGGCGCTGACCCAGACAGACGAGGCGGGTGGAGTCAGCTGAAAGGAAGATTAGCGGTTTCTAGCCGCGGGTTACCGGCGGTCAGCGTTCCTGTTGGAGCGTCCCGTTAACTCCCACTAATCACTGCAGTACCTCCACCTGCTGCCCCTCCCCCCGCTGCCCCTCCAGCTCGCTGACAGGACGTCACGGAGGAGTTAACTGCCGAGTGGCGTAAAAACTCCAGCTTCTTCTGTTGCACGAAAGCAGTTCAATATTTCTATTAATACACCGAAAGAAAAATACAAACACAACACTTTCCTTTTTACTCCCGTTCCTCATGTAAAAGATCTCATCATAAAGGCTTTTATGCACACAAAAAAGTTTATTTAAAATTATTTCCAGTTAAAATCTGTCAATGAGCGCTTCACTTCTGCCAAGACAACCTGGCAGGTGAAAGGCTTCGAGAACAATCGGTTTATCTGAGAAAAGTCTCTTTCTTTTGTTGAGTTTGTGACCAAACTTTGAGAGAAATAAACCTTTTTTTGAACAAAGAAGATCTTTGACTTCAACATGAAAACTAAAGTGTTGTGTTTTTGAAGAGTGACATTGAGAAGTAATAAAGGAAATGGAGCTCACCTGGGAAAGTAGGCGGTCCCTTCTTTGATTGATTAGGGTGGAATAAAGGAGGGGTGTCGGGGACGTGGGGGCGGGGTCACGCGGCACACGTGACTTGGTCCATCCGCAACTCCAGCTGGAAGGCGTCCGGTCGGTCCTGAGGGTTGACGGCGAGCATGTCCTGCAGGAGCTTCTTCACGCCCTCAGACATGGAGCTGCGGGCCTTCTGGGGGATGTGCAGCACCATCTTGGGGTTCTCCAGCAGCGCCTCCCCGACCGGAACGATCTCCGAGCCCTGCCGGATGTAGGTGCCCAGCAGCTCGCGCTTGGACTCGGCGTCGATGAAGGTGATGCGCTCGATCATGGCCCAGATGATGATGCCCAGGGCGAAGATGTCGGCCTTGGCGGTGTAGTGGCCCTCCCACACCTCGGGGGCCATGTAGAAGTCCGAGCCGCACGCCGACGACAGCCAGAACTTGTTGATGTTCACCATGTTGTCCTGGTTGCTGCCCTTGCTGCCGGCTCCGGCCGCAGGACGCTCCTCAACGTTCTTGGAGCTCAGGGCAGCGCAGACTTTACTCAGGCCGAAGTCAGCCACTTTCAGAACCGGAGCGCCGGACTTCTGGGAGATGAGGATGTTGTCCGGTTTCAGGTCGCGGTGGACGATGTTGTTCTTGTGCAGGAAGGCGACAGCGCTCGTCAGCTGGCGCATGAAGCTCCTGTTGGTCTGAGGGTCCGGCCGGCGCGACAGGATGTACTGGTTGAGGTCGCCGCCTTCACAGAACTCCATGACGAACCACAGGTAGCACGGCTCCTCCGGGTAACCCAGGATGCGCTCGCCTGCAGCGGGCAGATGAAGGAGGACGATTAGTGAGAATACAGCTGAGAACATTTAGTCTCTTTATTCAGCCTGAAAACACAGAGGAGCTCTGTGGAAGAACCATCAAACACTCACTACATCCTTCAATCTAATCTCACTCCTGTGAAGTCACGTACTGAAACCACTTCAGCCCAGCTTAGATAGAGAATATATCCCCGAAGGTTTGAGGAGTAGAAACGTGTTGCAGAGCAACTTTAGGAGGAAGGAGAAGCATCATGGTGGTTTGACATAAAGCAGATAATATCAGTCTGGTCCAGGTTTCAACCTCAAACCTTTACAGACTGATGTGTTTACTTCAGAAGCAGCAGGAGGTTGTTGCTCCCAGCTGATTGTCCTGAGGACCCCGGGGCCCTCACAGGGAGGACAAGGTCCAGGGAGGTCCTGGAAGTACGCCTCCAGATAAACTGCGTTCTGATTTGATGCTTTAGAAATCTAAATAAACTGAATTGTGATCCATTTATTCAGATGAAGAGCAGATAAACACACTAATTACAAAGGCTTTCACAGTAAAGCTGTTTGCCCTGGTGTCATTGTTAACAGCCTGGTGTGACCACGCCCACTCTCACAAAGTCCACCACCTGATTCCTCCCTCTGATGTCAAACAGGCTTTCAGAGGGTCCACTACCCCCCCCCCCTCACACACACCCTCCCCCGAGCTGCTGACATGTTAAAAACAGGGTTAAGAAGATGTAAAGATATAAAGCAAAGAGGGCATATAGGTTACAAACCAGTCCTTCACAGCTATACTCAAATCCTACATGCTGAGTCATCACTGGATGGAAGCAGAGGAAGCAGCTCAGGATGAATATTTCATTTCAGGAGCCCAAATGGTGACACTTACATAACCAGCAAGCTACAATAAGAAAAACAAGTAAAGCCTGACTAGATTAAAGCTCCGGATATCAAACCGCGCTGATAGCTCAACACTTTTCAGTTGAATCAAGTCATAATTAACAGCTTCCACCTTCATCTATTACTCCTGCTGATCAATAACAAAGGAAGTGAAAAGTAGGTCAAACTGGACTGATCACAACAATCACACAAAAACGTGTTAATCTTTCACTTTCTGCCACAGCGTGACGTCATAATATTTCTTGTTACGCAACAATATTGTGGTTTAATGTGTGAATTTGTCATTTTAAAGCAGCGTGTAAACATGCTGCCAAATAGTACACCGTGTTCTCTGGTGAGGAGACACGGTGTACTCGGAGACGCCTATGGACGACGTATGGCGGCGTCTCACACACACGCACAGAGACACACACACGCACAGAGACACACACACGCACACACACGCACAGAGACACGCAGAATAAATCATTCGTAGTGAATCCATCTCGGGTTTAATTCGCACGTTGCACGTGTTTCGGTCAGAAGGAGTCAAGCCGTCCATGTGAGCCAGATTTCGGTTCGTGATGTCGGTAACTACACCGACGATGAGACCGCAACCTGCAGCTGCGGGTCTTCTTCTCTGTGTGCTTTAATAAACCAGATAAACTCGCACGAACTGCATCATCTGTGTATTTGCATGCGTTCATTGGAGGAAATGAAGCGTTTTAAAGTCTAGTTTGTGAAAACAGGACGTGGCTGAGCCTCTAGTGCTCCTCAGGGCTGCTGAAGTTCAAGTGAAATCACGACAGCTCGCAAAGGTCCACTAAGGCCGGTTCTGGAGACACCTCCGGGTTAAAGGGCTCTTTAAGACGAACAAAGAGCGAGTACCTTTCAGCGAGGTCTCCACCAGCCGCAGGTACTGGTTGGACTTCTTGTTCCCGTGGCTCATCTTCTGGGCCAGGCCGTTCCTCTGCAGGACGCACTCCTCCAGCTGGACCACGTTCTGGTGCCGGTTCTCCAGGCTCGTCAGAGCCCAGAACTCCGCCAGGGCCAGCTCCACGTTTTCCGGGGCGTCGCACTGGAGCCTCTTCACGGCCACCCGGGCCCCTGTTTTCCGGGCTATCGCCTCGTACACCACCCCGTAGCTGCCGCGGCCCACCTCCCGCAGCAGGCTGTAGCGGGGCGACACCACCAGGGAGGGCTCCAGCTGCTCGTTCCGGAGGAAGTTGATGGAGAAGCAGTCCTCGTCGTCCTCCTCCACCTCCATGGGCTCGTTGCGGTTGTTGTTCTCCACCCTGAGCGAGCGGAGGACTTTGCCGGCCTCCCGCTTCATCTTCCCGGCCACGGTCCGCCTGCAGCCCCGCGCACCGCCGCTTACCTTCCTTCTCTTCCTCCCGTCGCAAATATCCATAACTTCTTTTTTGTCGAAAGTAAGCATGAAGGGAGGCCGTGTTTCTCTTTCATTACTCGACCTATGAACGAGTCAAGTTTGACGCCTGACGTCCGCGGGCCTGTCGTCGGGAGAGGTCGGAGCCAGCCTGTCGTCGGTTCGGTGGAAGTGTTCGGTTCACCGTGAGCCCGCCGCCCGTCCCGCTGTACCGAGCCAGTACCGAGCCGCTACGAGCCGCTCCGAGCCGGTACCGAGCCGCTACGAGCCGGTACCTTCACGTTAATCTCACAAACAAAATGTTCCAGCTCTCCCAGGGAACAGAGGGCGGGGCTTCTTCTGCTGCTCCGCCGCGCGCTGATTGGCCGAGAGAGAAAACAGCTCGCGGAGGTCCCCGGATGTTGGACAATATCGCGAGCACGCTACGTTTGTTTTTATTTTGAAAAGTGACCGGTGTCACGGTGCGGACGGTTAAAGGTGCTCCTTCTGAGCGGACGGGCTGAACTGTGTTCTCCATCCGCGCCGAGCCGGTCCGCGGCAGCGTGGACTTTACACGTGCGCTCAGGCATTTACAGAGCCCCAGTGTTACACGTGCGTCACAGAGGCCGTGGACAGACAGCCGGGTGTTTCAGGACGGAGACTACTGTGGAGGACAGGAAGGTTGCCTTCAGGATCACTGAACACGTGGTTGGGTCGGGCACCAAAGTTACTTGGTGAGGAAAAGATTTCATGTCACTGTCTGGCAGACATCCAATCCCGGTCTCCATGGTGACAGTCTGGTGTTATATACCCTCAGACCACCTCCACCCTAAACACACTGGAGCAGATATCGACTTCCAAATGCTGCTGGCGGCCTACTGCCGTGCAACCACTGCATCTCAGTGTGGTACAATGGTACGGACGAAGAAAGTCCTGCAGAGAGCAGGTAACCAGCAGGAGGTCCTCGCTGCTCACTGGCCTCCCTCCACAACACCGCCACTTCCTGCTTCCTCAGCAGCATCATCGAGGACTCCACACATCCCGGACTCCACACATCCCCCGCACCACCTGTTTCAACTGTTGCCCTACGACAAACGCAAATTTAATTTTGCATGTGCAAAATCTGTATTCTAATGCATCATTTTATGCTGACACTCATATTTTGTTAGTAGCCTATATTTATGTATTTACTTTAAAGACTGGCCTGTGTTTAATATTCCTGTTTTCAGGAAATAGACACGTCGGTCCACCACAGCAAAACGTGAAATAGACACGTCGGTCCACCACAGCAAAACGTGAAATAGACACGTCGGTCCACCACAGCAAAACGTGAAATAGACACGTCGGTCCACCACAGCAAAACGTGAAATAGACACGTCGGTCCACCACAGCAAAACGTGAAATAGACACGTCGGTCCACCACACCAAAACGTGAAATAGACACGTCGGTCCACCACACCAAAACGTGAAATAAACACGTCGGTCCACCACACCAAAACGTGAAATAAACACGTCGGTCCACCACACCAAAACGTGAAATAAACACGTCGGTCCACCACACCAAAACGTGAAATAGACACGTCGGTCCACCACAGCAAAACGTGAAATAGACACGTCGGTCCACCACAGCAAAACGTGAAATAAACACGTCGGTCCATCACAGCAAAACGTGAAATAGACACGTCGGTCCACCACAGCAAAACGTGAAATAGACACATCGGTCCACCACAGCAAAACGTGAAATAAACACGTTGGTCCACCACACCAAAACGTGAAATAGACACGTCGGTCCACCACAGCGAAACGTGAAATAGACACGTCGGTCCACCACAGCAAAACGTGAAATAAACACGTCGGTCCATCACAGCAAAACGTGAAATAGACACGTCGGTCCACCACAGCAAAACGTGAAATAGACACATCGGTCCACCACAGCAAAACGTGAAATAGACACGTCGGTCCACCACAGCAAAACGTGAAATAGACACGCCGGTCCACCACAACAAAACGTGAAATAGACACGCCGGTCCACCACAACAAAACGTGAATAGACACGTCGGTCTACTACAGCAAAACGTGAAATAGACACGCCGGTCCACCACAACAAAACGTGAAATAGACACGCCGGTCCACCACAACAAAACGTGAAATAGACACGTCGGTCCACCACAGCAAAACGTGAAATAGACACGCCGGTCCACCACAACAAAACGTGAAATAGACACGCCGGTCCACCACAACAAAACGTGAATAGACACGTCGGTCTACTACAGCAAACATGAAATAGACACGTCGGTCCACTACCGCAAAACGTGAAATAGACACACAGGTCCACGACAGGAAAACATGAAATAGACACGCTGGTCCACTACCGCAAAACGTGAGACAGCCACGCTTTGGGTTGTCTAGGCGTGAAAGTTACATGTTTTGTTAGCGTGAAACTTACACACGTGAATCTCATGTGATGCGGGATCATGTGACCAAGGTCCCACAACCAAGTACAGTTTTTCTGGCAGTGTTGGGAGGTGGAAGGGGTGTTATGGTGGCGTTAGTCACAGACCTCTTCGGTCCCAACCCCAACCACGTTTTTGCAAAAAGTTTTATTTTTCTGTAAATCATATGACTCAAAACATGCAATAGGTTTAATTTTCATCCACTACAGGAAAACAAATTCTCACGTTTTGCTGTAGTGGACGGGCGTTTCATTTTTAAAATAAAACAAAAACTAAAAACATGGAGGACTTCTGAGTTGGGAAGCCAATGTAAAAAAATTCCTTTTTCTTCTGGGCAGTAGAAAACAAGCAGACACATGTAGACACAGGTGTATCCATGACAATGTGTGCTGCCTGTTAAAGTGTCCGTGGCCTCTGGACTGTGCGGACTCCTCTTCACTCTCCTGAAGGCCTGAAGCCATCAGAACTGAGTAGATCGGAGAGTCTTGTTATTCCCAGCAGCATTAAACCGAATACTGTCAGATAATAACAAACCCTGCTTTTGTGTTAAGCCACACCGTGTTGCATTCATGGCCCTGCATACCAGGCTGGCTGGACTCACAGAGCAGACCCTCCATTGTCACAGCTCAGTGGCCAGTAAAGCTTTGTATCTCTGGTCAAAAGGAGAATTAACTGTGGCTTAGAGTGCTGCACTGCAATCAGCAGGAATCTAACGGAGGACACAACACTTTACAGTTCACTGCACACTGACTTTATCTCTCTGTCCTGAAGTGACCTGCTGGAAGAGGTAATGAGGTTCAGAGCTCTCTGTAGGACAAAAAAAACCAACAATACACATGCATGCTTAGTCATAAAGTAGGCGTGTAGCAGGTTATATCAGCTGTCCATGACTCAGCATGATGGCAGGCCAACATGAGACTTTGCAGGTGTCAGGTTAGTGTCAATGAACTGCTGGGAAACAGGTTTCAACACGTCACTGCTGTCGGCATCTGAAGATCACATCATTTTATCACCACAGTACCACCAGCGTTTCTGCCATGACAGCAGTCACAAGGTTAAAAGGTTAAAATTGTATCATAACATGTCGGTAATTAAAGTGGATCAGGTGTCTGTTTTTATTTTTTGTAGTTCATTATCTCAGTAACTGAAGGACAAATCCTCATCAAACATGACAAGACGATGTCATCCAGAGTAACTATGTGGTTGGATAATAAGTTATTAAGATGTTTAAGACCAAATA
>NW_027211013.1:25000-162500 GCF_029030835.1 Brachyistius frenatus | reverse complement strand
TTGGAGAGATCCTGTACTTCATTAGGGTTATTAGACCGTTATCGTCATGGTTACAGTAATAAACGTGTTGTAAAGGTTACGAAGTGGTCGTGGTTAAAAGGAAAATCATCGACTGTTTGAAACATGAAACATCACCTGACGTCCTGCTTTGCTCCTTTGATCATTGCTATGGCAACCGGAAGCTACTGTCGCTTGAACACCATCAGATGTATGTTTGGGAGTGTTTACTAAAATGAATGATTCTGTCTCTCATGTCACATGTCAATGAAACAAATATGGGTCAAAATAAGGACGTCTGGAGTTTCCACTTTCACACACATCCAGCTGCAGAGACATTTTGATGCAGTGCAAGAAGCTTTTTCTGCACTTTTTGAGGAGGAAGGTGAAGCTGACTGCGCTGAGACGGGAAGAAAGCTGCAACAGGTGGTGAAGATGCAGGTGCAGACCAGGTCTCCTTTCATGGCTTTAGTTTGCAGAGCGGAGACATTAACAGACATCTGAAATCCTACTGACTGGTCGGTGGAAGTTCTACAGATTTAATCCCACTTACATAAATAATTAAAACAAGATGGAGTTTATGATTCAAATAAATCACATAAAAGATATTCTGATTGACTGTGACACACCATCTAATTATCTATTCCTCCGCTTCAATTAACCACGACTCACTTATCAGGAATATATTTTCACCTTTCTATAACCAGATGTGAGTGACATTACTGTGTTTTAAATAGTATTTGAAGCAACATTAATTGTGGAACCACAAAGCGGCAGAACAACAGGCTGCAGACGTCGACGTTTATCATCCTCTTGTTGTGAAGTCTGTTTACACATGAAGCTGAAATATTACCATGAAATAATGAAATAATGACAACCATTGAAGAGTGCTGACATGAAACAAACAGTGAAATAAAAAAAATAACAAACTTTTGAAAAGCCGGTGCCTACATTACCCACAATGCACCCTGACTGGCTACACAGGAGGTCTGGGAACTTTACAACGTCATCTTTTTTGGGGGGTTTATATTTGTGTTTTCGTACACAGAAGTAATTCAGAGGATTTCCCTTCTGAAATATAAATATTCAATAAGTGCTGCTTTAAATCTTGTCTATTAATATGCAGGAGAGAAAAAGCAACAACTCTTTTTTGTTTTGTGCTGTTTGGGGTTTAAAGAGCGGCGTCGGTATTTGTGAGGTGACTTGAGCACCAGCAGGAAACGTAACTGAGCTCATTTACTACACCAGCAACTTTACACTCCAACTCCTTCTTCATAGCTCGGCATTCTTCTCTCTTTGTCTTTGTCTCAGCAGCAGAGACCAGAGCTGAAAGAATAATAACAATAATTATACTGTGAGGTAACTCTCAGGTCCTGGAGGCAATGAAGAGAGAGCTGGTTCCCACCCACATTATATTAATGTCACGACTTATATATTAACATTTAGTTTCTCCACAGGGAGCGCTCTGAAATGATCACAACACCACCAGTTTATCACAGTTCATTCTCCAACCTACACAAATCAAATCCTAACAGTCCAGTGGTACTAATAATAAGAAAGAGAGGAGACAGAGCTGTGTCCCAACCTCAGGAAATACTGTATAAATATGACAATAACTTTGCACCACCTCACATTTATCCTGCAGGATGTCACAACAATTTACGACTAACTTCACTTATGGTGCAAAGTTCCTTTTCTCACAACAACAAACTTTAAGCTTCAACAAACACTGTAAAATGTAAATAAAAACAGAATGCAATGATTTGCAAATTATGTATACTCATATTAAATTGAAAACACAATGAAGACAACATATTAAATGTTGAAACTGTAAAATGTTAGTGTTTTATGTAAAATATATGTTGGGACAGGGTCCACAAAAGATGGAAAAGTTGTGTAACGTAAAATAAAACAGCTGGTGGAACATCTGACAAGTAATCAGGTTACCATGGCAACAGATCAGTAACATGATTGGGTATAAAAGATGATTTCAGAGAGGCAGAGTCTCTCTAGTGAAGATGGGGAGAGGTTCACCACTCTGAAAGACTGTGTTGGAAAATAGTTAAACAATCTAAGAATAATGTTCCTCAACGTAAAACTCCAAAGAATTAGTGGATTTCATCGTCTACGGTTCATAATATCATTAAAAGATTCAGAGAATCTGGAGAAATCTCTGAACACAAGGGACAAGGCTGGAAACCAATATTGGATGGTGGTGATCTTCGGGCCCTCAGGCAGCACTGCATTAAAAACACACTATTCTGGAGTGGAAATCACTGCATGGGCTCAGGAACACTTGTGAAAAACATCGTCTGTGAACACAGTTCATCGCTGCGTCCACAAATGATGTTAAAGCTCTCCAAAGAAGAAACCAGATAGAAACATGATCCAGAAACACCGCCGCCTTCTCTGGACCGAGATCATTGAAGATGGACTGAGGTGAAGTGGACAACTGTCCTGAGGTCTGATGGATCACAATCTGAGATTCTGTTTGGAAACCATGGACGCTGCATCCTCCAGGTTAAAGAGGAGAGGGACCATCCAGCTTGTTATCAGCTCAGTTCTAAAGCCAGCATCTGTGATGGTACAGGATGCATTAGTGCACATGGCATGGGTAGCTTGAACATCTGGAAGGAAGCATTAATGCTGAATGATATATTCAGGTTTTGGAGCAACATATGCTGCCATCCAGACAACGTCTCTTTCAGGGAAGGTCTTGTTTATTTCAGCAGAACAACGTCCAACCACATTCTGCACGTATTCCAACAGCATGGTTCTCTAGTAGAAGAGTCCGCTGATAAACTGGCCTCCTGCAGTTCAGACCTGTCAATCATTGAAAACATCTGGAGCATCAGGACATGAACAATACAACAAAGGAGACCCTGAACTGTTGAGCAGCTGAAATCCTCTATCAGGCCAGAATGGGACCACATTTCACTTTCAAAACTCCAGAAACTGGTCTCCTCAGTTCCCAAACATTTACAGAGTGTTGTTAAAAGAAGAGTTGATGCAGCTCAGTGGTGAACATGATCCTGGAACAACTTCATAGAGATGTGTTGCTGCCATTTCAACATTTGATATGTTGTCTTTGGTCTATTCATAATTAAATATGAGTTTATGTGATTTACATTCATTGCATTCTGTTTTTATTTACATTTTACACAACGTCAGTACTTTTTAGAAATGGGGTTGAAGAAAAACAACCCGGTTAGTGGGAAGAACATTAATACTGATAACTGCGTACCAGGTAACATCTGTGTTGATTTAGAACAGTTTACTTAAGATTATGTTCATAAACACACCAACTTCGAGCATGCTGGGAAACCCCGACCCTAACCCCACCACACTACAGTATGTATCATCCAGGCAATAAATAATTAATGTTTCAGGATTATTTTTGTTCCACTCTTTTGAACTCTGGATTGTTTTATCGAGTTTGTTGTTTGGATTTTGCTTCTGTGTCCACATACTGTTTTTACTTGTTTATTCTGTACAGACAGAAAACGTTGATGCAAACTTTATTGATCATTCAGGCTACTGGGAATTGAGAAAGTTCCCATTCAGGAGCATCTTTTTCAGTGAAGTTTGTTCACAAACAGACAACATGGCAGAATACAGACACTCATGTTTTTAACACAGAACACAGCTTTTAAACTAGATTTCTATCGTTCAATACAAACGCTGCCACTTCATGTCAGAAATACTTCCTGCAGCTCTCAAAATACTCTTCAGAAGTGGAATATTTGACAGGTGCTCGGGTGTATTTTCCAGTTGTTCATGAACGTATCTTTACTTTTACCTTCACCCAGACTGGGAGCTGCTGAGCCGTTCCTTCTGGGTAACCGGCTGACAATGGAAGAAAGAAAAGGTTTCCCCATAAAACATAGAAGGCAGCTTGTCAACAAGCGCTGCCCCCTGCTGTTTCTGAGGAAGAACTCAGACCGGGACACCAGGACGGAGGAGACACAAGACACGTCTGCTTTACAAAAATAAAATTACTATTAAGAAAGAAAAACTCTTTCAGCTGAAAGAAGACGGTTCCCTCCGAGCTGGAGGACATCCTCCAACTTAGGACACCTTTAGATCCCACCAACCATTCATTTAATAATTTACCAATTTAAAGAATAACGAAAAGTAATTTTTTCAAAACATGACTATCAGCAGGAAAACATCAGACTTTCAAAATGATATAAAAGACATATTTCAACATTAACATCAGCAGTTCATCGTTCTCCATTCGTATAATTTTGAGCCAAATCAAATCTAATGTCGACCTTTCCAAACACGTCGCTGTGTTCCACCTTCCGGGTTCAGACATGAAAACAGAACCAGAAGCTTTGGTTATATTACTCAATAGAATCCAATTTCATTTATTTATTGATTTATTATAATTTATTGATTTATTATTGTGAAAGCAGTAGAATATAGACTGTTATTACAAAATTGGAATAAAACTGTTAAGAAAAAGCATTTGAAATTAAACTGACCTTGAACTTAATATTAAAGGAGCTTTCCAAGAAAATAGGACCAAAAACAAAAGGAGTTAATCAGCCAAAAAGCCAAAGATAAATCAAAAAAATAGACTAGACAAAAAAAAGAAAATCAGAACAGGAAAAAACAAGAAAAATGACATCAACTGTTTGACCCTCAGTTTCATACGGTAGTACATCAGAATCTGTAAAAACGACAGGATAATTTGAGATAAATAATAAAACAAAACCTCCATAACTCTTCTGTTTCTCTGGATCTGTTGTCTCTGAAGGTTTTCATCTGTCTGACCTCACCAGATGAAAACCTTCAGAGACAACTTAAAGAATGAAAACAACAAAAAAAGCTCCACTTGTCCCTTCGTGTGTTTTATCCTGCAGTCTCGAATGTCTTCATTTCTTCTGCATGAATCACAGCATGAAGCACATTTGTTATGAAGTTCAGTTTAAGTGCAGAAAGGTCAAAGTTCAGAGTATGACTGTTTGTTTGAGATTGCCTCTCGTCAGTGAATCACTTCCTCACGTATCAAAAGTCACTTTCCTCTGAGACTCTTTAGTTCCAGGAACTCATTTCAGAGCAGGTGGAGAACCATTGTGACAAAAAGTCCAATTTGAGCGTCCGTGTGTTCAGTGCAGCTGGCCAGATGTGCCCGGCCTCGAGCCGCCTGCACCTGCAGCTGTTTTCACTCTTCAGCCCTGAAGGGTTGATTATTTATTGTTTATTGTTCCGGGTGGGGCAGTTCACATACTGGTGAACAGTTGTCAGGACTTTATCCAGACTGGTTAAAGTCTCCAGTAACTAACAAAAATGCACCGGGATGCTGAGTCTGCAGTTTAGCCACAGTGGAGTGGATGGTGTCCACTGCTGCCTCTACGTCAGCTGATGGAGGAACGTACACAGCGATAACAATGGCGGACGTGAACTCCCTCAGTAAATAATAAGGGCGCATCCCCACGGCTAGAAGTTCAATGTCCGGGCTACAGAAACGTTCCTTCACACACATGTGGTCGGGATTGCACCACCTCTCGTTCACAGACTGCAATCCCTCCACCTTTCTTCTTGCCGCTCCGAACAACGTCTCCGTCCCCCCGAACAGTCCTGAAGCCGGGTACGGCCGCGCTGCGGTCCGGGAGATGTGAGTGCAGCCATGTCTCGGTGAAACACATGATGCTGCACTCCCGGTACTCTCTCTGGGTCTTTACCAGCACCGAGCTCGTCCATCTTGTTGGCCAACGACCTCACGTTCCCCATTAAGATCTCCGGTACCGCTGGTTTGTATTTCCTCCTTTCCGCCTTCAGCTTAGCTCCGGCTCTGCAACCCCGCCGTCTTCTCCGAAGTTCAACGGGGATCTCAGGCCTCGCTCCGGGCAGCAGCAGTAGGGGCCTACTCAGCGCGATCAGCTGATCACGAGAGTAAACAATAACAATGGCCCCAACCAGAAACGTGGGAAAATTACGGTCCGTTGTCTGACCGTTAACTTAACACACATGAAAGAAAAAGAAAAGTAACTCAGAAGAGGAGAAAGAAAAATATTTAAAACAAACACACTGGGGAGCTGCTGTTACAGGCTGCTGTAACAGGCTACTGTAACAAGGTGCTGTAACAGGCTGCTGTAACAGGCTACTGTAACAGGCTGCTGTAACAGGCTGCTGTAACAGATTGCTGTAACAGGCTGCTGTAACAAGGCTGCTGTAACAGGCTACTGTAACAGGCTGCTGTAACAGGCTGCTGTAACAGGCTACTGTAACAAGGTGCTGTAACAGGCTACTGTAACAGGCTGCTGTAACAGGCTACTGTAACAAGGTGCTGTAACAGGCTGCTGTAACAGGCTACTGTAACAGGCTGCTGTAACAGATTGCTGTAACAGGCTGCTGTAACAGGCTGCTGTAACAAGGCTGCTGTAACAGGCTACTGTAACAGGCTGCTGTAACAGGCTGCTGTAACAGGCTGCTGTAACAGATTGCTGTAACAGGCTGCTGTAACAGGCTGCTGTAACAGGCTACTGTAACAAGGTGCTGTAACAGGCTGCTGTAACAGGCTGGTGTAACAGGCTGCTGTAACAGGCTGCTGTAACAGGCTGCTGTAACAGGCTGCTGTAACAGGCTGCTGTAACAGGTTGCTGTTACAGGCTGCTGTAACAGGCTGCTGTAACAGGCTGCTGTAACAGGCTACTGTAACAGGCTACTGTAACAAGCTGCTGTAACAGATTGCTGTAACAGGCTGCTGTAACAGGCTGCTGTAACAGGCTGCTGTAACAGGCTACTGTAACAAGGTGCTGTAACAGGCTGCTGTAACAGGCTGGTGTAACAGGCTGCTGTAACAGGCTACTGTAACAGGCTGCTGTAACAGGCTGCTGTAACAGGTTGCTGTTACAGGCTGCTGTAACAGGCTACTGTAACAGGCTGCTGTAACAGGCTGCTGTAACAGGCTACTGTAACAAGGTGCTGTAACAGGCTGCTGTAACAGGCTGCTGTAACAGGCTGCTGTAACAGGCTACTGTAACAAGGTGCTGTAACAGGCTGCTGTAACAGGCTGGTGTAACAGGCTGCTGTAACAGGCTGCTGTAACAGGCTACTGTAACAGGCTACTGTAACAGGCTGCTGTAACAGGCTGCTGTAACAGGCTACTGTAACAGGCTGCTGTAACAGGCTACTGTAACAGGCTGCTGTAACAGGCTGCTCTAACAGATTGCTGTAACAGGCTGCTGTAACAGGCTGCTGTAACAGGCTGCTGTAACAGGCTGCTGTAACAGGCTGCTGTAACAGGCTGCTGTAACAAGGTGCTGTAACAGGCTGCTGTAACAGGCTACTGGGCTGCTGTAACAGGCTGCTGTAACAGGCTGCTGTAACAAGGCTGCTGTAACAGGCTACTGTAACAGGCTGCTGTAACAGGCTACTGTAACAAGCTGCTGTAACAGGCTGCTGTAACAGGCTGCTGTAACAGGCTGCTGTAACAGGCTGCTGTAACAGGCTGCTGTAACAGGCTGCTGTAACAGGCTGCTGTAACAGGCTGCTGTAACAAGGCTGCTGTAACAGGCTGCTGTAACAGGCTGCTGTAACAGGCTGCTGTAACAGGCTGCTGTAACAGGCTGCTGTAACAGGCTGCTGTAACAGGCTGCTGTAACAGGCTGCTGTAACAGGCTGCTGTAACAGGCTGCTGTAACAGGCTGCTGTAACAGGCTGCTGTAACAGGCTGCTGTAACAGGCTGCTGTAACAGGCTGCTGTAACAGGCTGCTGTAACAGGCTAACTGTAACAGGCTGCTGTAACTGTAACAGGCTGCTGTAACAGGCTGCTGTAACAGGCTGCTGTAACAGGCTGCTGTAACAGGCTGTAACAGGCTGCTGTAACAGGCTGCTGTAACAGGCTACTGTAACAGGCTGCTGTAACAGGCTGCTGTAACAGGCTACTGTAACAAGGTGCTGTAACAGGCTGCTGTAACAGGCTACTGTAACAGGCTGCTGTAACAGGCTGCTGTAACAGGCTACTGTAACAGGCTGCTGTAACAGGCTGCTGTAACAGGCTACTGTAACAAGGTGCTGTAACAGGCTGCTGTAACAGGCTGCTGTAACAGGCTGCTGTAACAGGTTGCTGTAACAGGCTGCTGTAACAGGCTGCTGTAACAGATTGCTGTAACAGGCTGCTGTAACAGGCTGCTGTAACAGGCTGCTGTAACAGGCTGCTGTAACAAGCTGCTGTAACAGATTGCTGTAACAGGCTGCTGTAACAGGCTGCTGTAACAGGTTGCTGTTACAGGCTGCTGTAACAGGCTACTGTAACAGGCTACTGTAACAGGCTACTGTAACAGGCTACTGTAACAGGCTGCTGTAACAGGCTACTGTAACAGGCTGCTGTAACAGGCTACTGTAACAAGGTGCTGTAACAGGCTGCTGTAACAGGCTGCTGTAACAGGTTGCTGTAACAGGCTGCTGTAACAGGCTGCTGTAACAGATTGCTGTAACAGGCTGCTGTAACAGGCTGCTGTAACAGGCTGCTGTAACAGGTTGCTGTTACAGGCTGCTGTAACAGGCTGCTGTAACAGGCTGCTGTAACAGGCTGCTGTAACAGATTGCTGTAACAGGCTGCTGTAACAGGCTGCTGTAACAGGCTGCTGTAACAGGCTGCTGTAACAGGCTGCTGTAACAGGCTGCTGTAACAGATTGCTGTAACAGGCTGCTGTAACAGGCTGCTGTAACAGGCTGCTGTCACAGGCTGCTGTAACAGGCTGCTGTAACAGATTGCTGTAACAGGCTGCTTTTACAGGTTGCTGTAACAAGGCTGCTGTAACAGGCTGCTGTAACAGGCTGCTGTAACAGGCTGGTCTAACAGGCTACTGTAACAAGCTGCTGTAACAGGCTGCTGTAACAGGCTGCTGTAACAGGCTGCTGTAACAGGCTGCCACTAGCACGGCGCCATCTTAATAAAATATATTTACCTTAACATTCAAACTGACAGTGTATCTGACTGAAAATAAGTTGTTTCAACTACCAGTATCTTGAAATTAATAATATAGTACATAAGTACAATAATACTTTTATATAAGTGGAATCAAGTACATGAGAATGGTGGAAAAAGACAATAAAAATAAATAAAACCTCAATAATAAAATTCTCCTTCTGGTACTCCAGTATGATTGGACCAAACCTGCCACAAACTGCGTGGGTATTTTTTTGTGTGTATACATCGTAAAAATGAGATGAAGCCAGTGAAGCAGGGAGGTCAGAGGTCAGAGTTCAGAGGTCAGAGCCGGTAGACCCGTTTCCCACTTCCTGTTTTTATGCTAAGCAAGGCTAATTTAGCTTCTTGTGTTAAGTACAGATCCTGATTTAAGATTTAGACTTAACACAGAACACCTCAGTAATAAAGAAAAAACATTGATTCCTTTATAGGATAACACTGATTTATGTGGACTTATTATTTTGTAGTTTTGGCTAACATTTCCACATCTGGTAGCACCGCGACACAATTTGGCTAAAAAGTTCCTGTTTACGAGCGTTTAAAGTCTGATTTATAAGAACCAGAGACAAAACAAACAAAGATATTTCACGTTCTAAAGAACGAGCTGTTCCTGAGAGGGTGAACCCGCCGGCTTCCTTCTGCAGCTCTGCAGACGGTGTTTGACAGCGACCTCCATCAGGCCACTCGCTGAGCATGCGGCAGCGGGACGTCACGCCACTTGGCGTCAGGAAGATGTTTCTTGTTTCTCTGGTCGGGATGGAGCGAGCAGGGAAAACAAGTCCGTGTTGCGGCGGAGGAAATGGCAAAATGCTTTTAGATGCCTCGCAGGAAGTCTGGACGACACGCTGCATCCGAACCGCTCAGAGGAAACGTGGGAAGTCAAGCAGGTGACGGTCTGATCTATCATTTATTAGGGAGTTCCACAACAACGGAAAGTCACCGTTGTCTTCGTCAACATGAAGCGAGACGAACAGGCGAGGTGACGTCAGAGAGAGATTTCCACCATGTGTCCTTTTACTGGAGGAGAAGCAGAACGTCCAGCGTCCTGACGCTTTATTTGGTGTACTAGAGGCCATTTAAAGGCTCCAGAGGTCACATCAGCAAACTGACGTTATTTGCTTTTACTGAATTTAAAGACTTGAAAAAAAAGCCTGATAAAGTGAACAGAGACACGAGCCAGTGTTTGTTTCCTTCTGGAGAAACATGGCGTCTCCGCTGCCCGTCTAGATATGAAGCGCTCATTGTGAGTTCCACGTGATTATACTCTGTCCATTTTTAATATTATATTCCATTTCTGCCTCGTCAACTCAGCACACCGGACTGATAAAAGCCTTCAGGCTGCCTGATGAAAGTGACACGTGTTGTTGGGATCACGGCAAAGCGTGAATTAGACACGCTCGCATGGGAATCAGGCAGTTGGTGCTCGTCATGACGCAGAAGCCAATCTCAGACATAAAATAGAAAAGACACGAAGGTTAACGCAACCATCAACCAGCAGTGATGTCATCATCCATCAGTGATGTCACTATCCATCAGTGATGTCATCATCCATCAGTGATGTCATCAACCAGCAGTGATGTCACTATCCATCAGTGATGTCATCATCCATCAGTGATGTCATCAACCAGCAGTGATGTCATCAGCCATAAGTGATGACATCAACCAGCAATGATGTCATCAGCCAGCAGTGATGTCATCAACCATAAGTGATGTCATCAACCAGCAATGATGTCATCAGCCAGCAATGATGTCATCAGCCATCAGTGATGTCATCAACCAGCAATGATGTCATCAACCATCAGTGATGTCATCAACCAGCAGTAATGTCATCAACCAGCAATGATGTCATCAACCATCAGTGATGTCATCAACCAGCAGTGATGTCATCAGCCAGCAGTGATATCATCAACCATAAGTGATGTCATCAACCAGCAATGATGTCATCAGCCAGCAGTGATGTCATCAACCATAAGTGATGTTATCAACCATCAGTGATGTCATCAGCCAGCAGTGATGTCATCAACCATAAGTGATGTCATCAACCATCAGGGATGTCATCAACCAGCAGTAATGTCATCAACCAGCAATGATGTCATCAACCATCAGTGATGTCATCAGCCAGCAGTGATGTCATCAACCATAAGTGATGTCATCAACCATCAGTGATGTCATCGTTGGTTTGTGAACGTTATGAATCCTCCAGTTCAGATTCTGTCCGTCACCATCTTGCTAGTTCGGAGCGGTTTGGAGCAGGAAGTGACCATATTTGGACGAGCTGGGGGAGGAGCCAGCGGTGGATCTGACTGATCTGATTGGAAACCTGACGATACTACTTCATATATCTGTGTTTACTGTTTCAGTGAATAATGAAGCTGATTCACTCCCGTTTACTTGGAGACACCGAAGCTGTAATAAAGCATTGTTTATTTCCTCGTCTTCCATTTAATCCTCTCTCCCCGTCTTCAGCGTCTCACGCTCATTTCTTCTGCTGTAAAAATGATCTTGGGCTCCAAAGAAATGGAAAAGAACATGTGAAGGACAAACCAGACATTTGTTTGTATGTCTTATGAACAACACCTCCCAAATCTGAGGATTTCAATCAAGGTTTTCTTTACACTGAGTTAAATAAAAAATACTGAGGTATCATTTAAAATTAAGTCCTTCACATAAGTACAATGAGAGTCTTTTGTTCTGCTTTTCATCACTGCGTTATGAAACACACTATTTTAATTCTAAGACGTGAGATTATTCTCATTTCATTTGAATGCTTTTAGTGTGAGTCAATGAATAATCCATTTAAGTAAATGAACAGCTGCTGATTCACTGGAGTGACTGATGGAGGGAACATTTTGTTCTCCAATGATAAATCCCACATCAGATGTATACACTTTATATTATACTGTAAATTGGATGTGAAATTATACCAATCACACACATTTTATTTCTACTAATCTCATGTGTTTGGTTTTATTGTTCTCTAGTCTGCGCAGGTATTTCCCTCATCATTAAAAATAAAAACAGATCCTGTCCACAAAACCCCTGTTTTAAAATAAATGATGACGCGAGAACACAATCATAGCACGGTCACCAGTCGGACCAACACCAAGTCCCTGCAAACAACAACTTTTCTCAACAACCACTTGCTTCTTAAAGTTGTTGGGTTTCTACCGGGTCGCATCCAGAACCAGCAGCGCTGTGGAAGTCTTCTATTATGTAGGAGGGAACCTCATCGCACATTCTGACCCCTCTGGTACTCAATAGAGTGGCAGAGCTGTACCTCCGCTTTCCCCAGAAGTATTCTGGCCTCATCTACTGTTGTAGGAAAAAACAAAGGCGTTACCGGTGCACCAACACACAGAACCCCGTTCACCGTCTGCAAACCGGGAGAAACGGGAGAACATCGTGTGCACCGAGAAAAGCTGCTTCAGCGGAGACGTTAATTTAATGTGCATCGGCCTGGAAACTCATTCCAACAGCAATTTATATTGTGACATCTAACATTGTTTCAAATGCATTAACTGCTAATAATTTGAGATCGGAAATATTTTCACAACCTGTTTGACGTCCTCCTGTCTACTTTAAAGAACCCTGTTTCCCCCCATTAAGTTGTGACATAAATGTAAATAAAAACAGCATATAATTATTTGCATATCACATAAACCCATTTTCAATTGAAATTAGACCAAAGACAACATATCAAATGTTGGAACATAGAATATTTATTGTTTTATTAAATATTTTCTCATTTTGAATCTGATGTCAGCAACACGTCTCTATAAGTTGTTCCAGGATCATGTTCACCACTGAGCTGCATCAACTCTTCTTTTAACGACACTCTGGAAACGTTGGGGAACTGAGGAGACTAGTTTCTGGAGTTTTGAAAGTGAAATGTGGTCCCATTCCCAATGCAGTGCTGCCTGAGGGCCCGAAGATCACCACCATCCAATATTGGTTTCCAGCCTTGTCCCTTGTGTTCAGAGATTTCTCCAGATTCTCTGAATCTTTTAATGATATTATGAACCGTAGACGATGAAATCCACTAATTCTTTGGAGTTTTACGTTGAGGAACATTATTCTTAGATTGTTGCACTATTTTCTCCCTGTTCCCAAGTATAACAGATCTTTTCATACATAATCATGTTACTGATCTGTTGCCATGGCAACCTACTTAGATGTGACATGTTCCACCAGGCTTTTTTTTTTTTAATCTTTACTCAACTTTTCCAGTCTTTTGTTGACCCTTTCCTAACTTTTTTTTTAAGCTTGTTGCTTCAAAATGAGCATATACATTTGATAAAACAATAAAATCTATGTCAACATTTGATATGTTGTTTTTGATCTATTTTCAATTAAATATGGGTTTACATGAATCAAAAATCATTGTTTTCTGTTTTTTATTCACATTTTACACAGCATCCCAACTTTGTTGGAAACAGAGTTGTTTATAATGAATACGAGTATCTTGCTAAAGGATGTCATAAGAGGTGATTCTGTAGAACCAAGTGGATGCCAAAGTACAGAAAATGTGACGTCCTTGGTTCCTCTACGGTTCTGTGCATACTGGACAACAACAGCATGGGAAATATCTGCAGCAAAGAGAAAGAGTTTCATTTCACACAAGTCATCCGTCTGTCATTCATTTGGTTGGATCATACAGCCTCCTTTGTTCTGATGTTCAGTTGAAAAGATTGAAAGCCAGTGTATTTTTAATAAATCAAATGAATTATTAAATAGATTAAGGAAGTATGCCTTGAATAAAGCGTGTTTTTGATGTGTTGCGTAAGCAGTCTGTGAGCGTCCATCGCGGCCAGCGTCACTTTAACCGACATCAAGGCCACCTTTTCTCTGCTGTGTTTTGTGTTGGAGGAGCTCCATTCAGCTGCTGGCTTCAGAGCACAATCACCCCCAGTTGTCTTTCATTCGAACGCTCATTCACTCATCAACCCTGACGACTCCACAAACTCTACCTCCATCACATCAGGGAAACTGTCCCTCCTTCGTAACAACATTGAGAGATTCCCCCCCGATCGTCAGCATCACGCCACCGTGTGATTCTATGAGGTGAAGATGGATAAAGTGATCCTCCACCCATCATCGAGACAGTTTATTTATGGTGCTGATGGCAGCGCTTCTTAACGGCTGCTATGGTTACCTTCACACCAGATACGGTGCAGAGCTCAGGTTGGCGGTGTTGTTGTCGCCTCCTTTTTGGCTCATAACAGATCTTTCTCATTGGTGGAGGTGTGAGGCGTCACCAAGGAGCTGGTGGGAGGGCAGGGGGGAGCTGTGCGTGTGTGTGTGTGTGTGTGTGTGTGTGTGTGTGTGTGTGTGTGTGTGTGTGTGTGTGTGTGTGTGTGTGTGTGTGTGTGTGTGTGTGTGTGTGTGTGTGTGTGTGTGTGTGTGTGTGTGTGTGTGTGTGTGTGTGAGATGATGAATGGAAAAGCCTGAAGACAGGTCGCAGGTTACCTTTGGAGCACCGTGACAGACATCATTATTTCACACTCATTGAACACAAGACAAACAGTTCAAGGTTACTATCTGTCTAAATCATGTCTCATAAGATAACGCCTGTGTGTGTGTGTGTGTGTGTGTGTGTGTGTGTGTGTGTGTGTGTGTGTGTGTGTGTGTGTGTGTGTGTGTGTGTGTGTGTGTGTGTGTGTGTGTGTGTGTGTGTGTGTGTGTGTGTGAGAGAGAGAGTAGTACTGAGATTCAGGTGTCTCCAGGTTACTGAGGAATGTAAATACAAACCAGGCAGCTCAAACAGAGGAAGGGGGAGCTTTTATGAAACCTGGGGCTACACACATCACTGAGTGTGTGTGTGTGTGTGTGTGTGTGTGTGTGTGTGTGTGTGTGTGTGTGTGTGTGTGTGTGTGTGTGTGTGTGTGTGTGTGTGTGTGTGTGTGTGTGTGTCAAAGATGTCTCCAATTCATTTTTTAATGGATCAGTTTCATGTTAAAATAATTTTAATATGAATTTTATGAAATAATATAGTTATCATTTTGTCCTCGAGCTGTTGAAACAATTCAAAGAATTAAACCTGAGTGTGATCAGTGAGATGTCTGCATACATGACTAAAATCTTTTAATTTAAATTTAGCCGGTGCAGAGTCACCTGATATTATTATTATTATTATTATTATTATTATTATTAATTACATTCATTACAGGCTCTGTCACATTTAGCTTCATCTGACAGGTGAAGATGTGGATTTAAAGGTTTTTGTGCCTTAATGAGAAATATAACAGTAAAGATAAGTGGAGAATAACGCATAGTAAAAGCTCCCAGTTGAATAAGACCAGGAAGTTACAGCTCGTGTTTTCTGATGATGGAGGACAAACAGACCAACAGACAAACAGACTAATGGATAACCAGACCAACAGACAACAAGACCAACAGACAAACAGACGAACAGAGAAACAAACCAACAGACCAACAGACCAATAGACCTACAGACTGCCAGACCAAAAGATAACCAGACCAACAGACCAACAGACCAACAGACCAACAGACCAACAGAGAAAAAGACCAACAGACCTACAGACAACCAGACTAACAGATTACCAGACAAACAGGCCAACAGACAACCAGACCAACAGACAAACAGACCAACAGACAACCAGACTAACAGATTACCAGACAAACAGGCCAACAGACAACCAGACCAGCAGACAACCAGACCAACAGACAAACAGACAACCAGACCAGCAGAAGTCCAGACCAACAGACAAACAGACATCCAGACTAATAGACAACCATACAAACAGACCAACAGACAACCAGATCAACAGATCAACAGACCTACAGACTTACAGACAACCAAACCAACAAACAACCAGACCAATAGACAAACAGAAAACCAGACCAACAGACAAGCAGACAAACAGACTGCCAGACCAAACGATAACCAGACCAACAGACCAACAGACAACCAGACCAAAAGATCAACAGACCTACAGACTTACAGACAACCAGACCAACAGACAAGCAGACAAACAGGCCAACAGACAACCAGACCAGCAGACAACCAGACCAACAGACAAACAGCACTCGCTGGTATTGCAGCTGAAGACACTTCTGGATCGGAAATATTTTACAGACCTGAAGCTACGAACACTTTTATATCCAGTCTGTGGTTTTATATCCAGTCTGTGGTTTTATATAGTTTTATATCCAGTCTGTGGCTTTATATAGTTTTATGTCCAGTCTGTGGTTTTATATAGTTTTATATCCAGTCTGTGGTTTTATATAGTTGTATATAGTTTTATATCCAGTCTGTGGTTTTATATAGTTGTATATAGTTTTATGTCCAGTCTGTGGTTTTATATAGTTGTATATAGTTTTATATCCAGTCTGTGGTTTTATATAGTTGTATATAGTTTTATGTCCAGTCTGTGGTTTTATATAGTTGTATATAGTTTTATGTCCAGTCTGTGGTTTTATAGTTTTATATAGTTTTATGTCCAGTCTGTGGTTTTATAGTTTTATATAGTTTTATGTCCAGTCTGTGGTTTTATATAGTTGTATATCCAGTCTGTGGTTTTATAGTTTTATATAGTTTTATGTCCAGTCTGTGGTTTTATATAGTTTTATATAGTTTTATATCTAGTCTGTGGTTTTATATAGTTGTATATCCAGTCTGTGGTTTTATAGTTTTATATAGTTTTATGTCCAGTCTGTGGTTTTATATAGTTTTATATAGTTTTATATCCAGTCTGTGGTTTTATATAGTTGTATATCCAGTCTGTGGTTTTATAGTTTTATATAGTTTTATGTCCAGTCTGTGGTTTTATATAGTTTTATATAGTTTTATATAGTTTTATATCCAGTCTGTCTCCCTGAGTTTCCACTTCAAGGCATCACCTCCTCCCAGATATCATAATTAACCTGGTAGAACTGCACCTTGTTAAAGTCTACTGTCTGAAGGACAAACTCAGGGAACAAATGTCCCTCATTTCATAACATGAGATAATAACATAACATAATTCACACAGAACAAAATACTATAAAAAGAAAATACAAAGAAATTGATAAGTTTTGCTAAAGTGTTTAAAAAAATTGTCAGCTTTGACTGTAAATGGGTAAAAACTTAAATTTGACAATTTCCTTCTGGAATGCTCATCAATTGTTTTTTGCATGATAGCCAATAAATCACATAGTAATTGATAGACAGATATGTGTGAATATCATGAATAGAGTCTCCTGGTTCTAATTTAGTTGTGTTTAAACACTGTTGACTCTTATAATATTATAAATAATCCTGACAATGAAAACAGAATATCAAATCAAATCAGGTGTCATCTGATTATTACAAGTTTTATTGTAAAAAAAATGTGTGTCATTGTTTCACAAAACAAACAGTATCAATAAACAGACTGTGTTTTAATGTTTATTTATGAGTCACTGATTGACAGATGTTCGGTTCTTTTTGTTAATTGATTGACAGATGTTGTGTTTTTTTATTGATTCATTGATTGGCAGATGTTCTGTGTTTTTTTATTGATTCATTGATTGACAGATGTTCTGTGTTTTTTGAATTATTCATTGATTGACAGATGTTCTGTGTTTTTTTAATTATTCATTGATTGACAGATGTTCTGTGTTTTTTTTAATTATTCATTGATTGACAGATGTTCTGTGTTTTTTGAATTATTCATTGATTGACAGATGTTGTGTTTTTTTATTGATTCATTGATTGGCAGATGTTCTGTGTTTTTTTATTGATTCATTGATTGACAGATGTTCTGTGTTTTTTGAATTATTCATTGATTGACAGATGTTCTGTGTTTTTTGAATTATTCATTGATTGACAGATGTTCTGTGTTTTTTAATTATTCATTGATTGACAGATGTTCTGTTTTTTGAATTATTCATTGATTGACAGATGTTCTGTGTTTTTTTTAATTATTCATTGATTGACAGATGTTCTGTGTTTTTTGAATTATTCATTGATTGACAGATGTTCTGTGTTTTTTTTATTGATTCATTGATTGACAGATGTTCTGTGTTTTTTTATTGATTCATTGATTGACAGATGTTGTTTTTTTATTGATTCATTGATTGACAGATGTTCTGTGTTTTTTTAATTATTCATTGATTGACAGATGTTCTGTGTTTTTTTAATTATTCATTGATTGACAGATGTTCTGTGTTTTTTTATTGATTCATTGATTGACAGATGTTCTGTGTTTTTTATTGATTCATTGATTGACAGATGTTCTGTGTTTTTTGAATTATTCATTGATTGACAGATGTTCTGTGTTTTTTTATTGATTCATTGATTGACAGATGTTCTGTGTTTTTTAATTATTCATTGATTGACAGATGTTCTGTGTTTTTTTAATTATTCATTGATTGACAGATGTTCTGTGTTTTTTTAATTATTTATTGATTGACAGATGGTCCAGGTCTACATTTTGTTGTCAGTCCTGAACTCTTGTTTTAACAGTGTCAGTCAAAGATTTCTGGGTTGTCCTGAACCCTGTGATCGGTCCGCTCCCAGTGAGAGTGTGTGTGTGTGTGTGTGTGTGTGTGTGTGTGTGTGTGTGTGTGTGTGTGTGTGTGTGTGTGTGTGTGTGTGTGTGTGTGTGTGTGTGTGTGTGTGTGTGTGTGTGTGTTCATGTGAGTAGCCTGAGGACTGGATTAATCATTTATAAATTAAAAAAAAGAGCAGAAACAAACAGCAGCGTCCTTCAGGAGGTGAACAGGAACAGCAGTATTTGGTCTGCAGGACCAGAAGCTGCCGTCATGAGGCAGCTGGTCCTCGAATCTCAGAGAAATCAGCCCGAACACTGTAACCATGTTCAGCTACAGGAGAGAAATACCTGAAACCAGGCAGATACACCTGAGTCAGAGAGGTCAGTAGAGACCTGGACTACAAACATCAAGGTTTAATGTGTCTCCTCTGTATTCATGTCCCGTTCAGTCATCTGGAATCAGGTTGAGGCTCATGATGAAACATCTCATGCTCTCATTAACTCCTCCGGTGACCTGTCTGAGCACTGTTTACATTTGTCTTCAGCTGCTGTCAGGTCTGTCATCACCAAGGCAACCACTTCATCAATTCTTCATCATCTTATCATCTGTTCATCATCAGTTACTCAGTTTATCATCAGTTAATCAACTCTTCATCATGTCATCATCAGCTCATCATCATCATTTCATCAGCTCATCATCATGTCATCATCATCACCACCATCGTCATTATCATCGTGTCATCATCGTCACCATGTCATCCTCATCATCATTGTGTCACCATCATCATGTCGTCATCATGTCAATCATCATCACCACCACCATCATCATTATCTTACTATCATCATCATCATCATCTCATCATCATCATTATGTCATCAGCTCATCATCATCATCATCAACATCACCATTGTCATCATCGTGTCATAATCATCATCATAATGTCATCATCATCACCACCACCATCATCATGTCATCAGCTCATCACATCATCATCATCGTGTCATAATCATCATCATCATCATCATCATCATCATCATCATCAGTGTTTTCTGTTTAATGAGGAAACAAGTTGGTAAAACTCTCTTCTTTTTTTTCCCAACAAGTCACTTTCAGTTTCGTCTTGTCTGTCCAGACTCATAAACAATTTGAAGTGATGACGTTAAAGGAATTTAATAAATGTATTAAGTGTATTTTTAGACCGTTTTAAAGCCCTGACATAATAACTTCCTGTCTGTGTCTCTGTTTCAGCAGCAGACCTTCATCACAAACCGGTTTCATTCCATTTCTTCATATCCTGCAATGGAATCCTCTGTTTTCTAAATTTGCTCCTTTTAATCAACTTGTTGATTTGATAAATTCTCATTAATGTACTTTACATTTATTGAATTAGTTCCACAGATTCATCTCTTTGGTTTTCCAGTAACTTTCTCTTTCCCATATTTAGACCACTGTTACTATGACTATTAATTAATTCATGCTCTTCATCATCTGCACAACGACAGCAGGTTGAATCCAGGCTGCAGTTACACCTGCTGCCTGCTCGGATGGCAGCAGATTCATATCATTAATATCATTAATATTCAAACTCAATGTGTTGGATATCAAATAAGAATTTTAGAGAATATAAAAATAAAACTTATAAAACATTTTTGTACAATCATATAACTGTTGGTGTTTTATTATTTTGATAATACATCCTTTTCTTTTGATTTTTCATTTGCACTGCTTGATTTTTTGTTTTGCAGTTTTCAGGGGTGTGTCCCTGTTGTCTAATGAGTTTTTGATTGACAGCTCAGAGTCTGGCTGCAGACTTCCAGTAGTAGTTTTCATAGTAACCACCGATTACCAGTGAGCAGCAGGCCGAGTCATCTCTGTTGTACAGAACCACCTGTAGGAGGAAACAACCTCCTAACCAGGGAGCAGAAATAGAAAAAAGGATGTTTAGTGCCAACAGGGAACCTACAGAGGAGGTTCAACCAGCAGGGACCCTGCAGAGGAGGTTCAACCAGCAGGGACCCTGCAGAGGAGGTTCAACCAGCAGGGACCCTGCAGAGGAGGTTCAACCAGCAGGGACCCTGCAGAGGAGCGTCTGGACAGCACATCGTCCGAAACAGGAAGAAATATATTTCTATTTTTCAGGGAATTCATTGTGGACAGATTTAGAATCCTCGAGAGCAGAAACAACAAACAACAAAAGCATGTGGAGAGTTCTGAAGCTGGAGATGATGTGTTCAGGACCAACAGTGTTTCAGTCTGCTGCTGGACGAGCTGCTCGTGTGTCATCTGTTACTACCAACGCTGAATATCGACAGGAAGTCGGAGCCTGACACCGTCTGTCAGCAGAAAGACGTGTGATTCGTTCAGGTTTCATGTGGTGGACGAACACTGAACATTTATCCTGCTAGAGACGAACACACGACGTAAACATTCGTGGATAAACAATGAAGCTGCCGTACACTTCTTGGAGCTGGTTTTACAGACAAATAACCGACAGTATCAAGTAGATATTAGAGTGTAAATCCAGGCAGCAGTTCGGACGAGCAGCAGATTGAGATCCAGACAAAAGACACAAAGAGAAACAACACAGCAGGTTGCTTAGAAACCTTCTGGTAACATGGAGGAAGCTCATCAACGGGAGAACGTCACGCTTGATTATAAACATGTATGACAGACACACGGAAACATGTCGCCGTGTTTACAGTCACGAGGAAGAAGAAAATGTGAAGATATTCAAATATGAAATAGAGCTTATTGTAAAATACGTTCAGGAATAAGACAACAGGTGAATTCAGACTCCTTAAAGCCACAAACACGGTGGTGTCCGACAAGCTGACGTCCAGCAGGGAGAGAAAGGAGGGAACACAAACACTCTCAAAACTCTGGAGGAACTCTGGGAGGACGTGGGGAGGACGTGGCAGGAGGCGAGGAGCAACAGGCTTTATACAGGAGGGGAGGAGATGATTAAACACAGGTGGAGACAATCAACACAGCAGGAAGGACACCAGGATGTGACGAGAACAAGACACAAAGCGGGTTACCAAAATAAAACAGGAAGTGAACGTGGAAACGTTAAAGGACTGAGAGACATAAAACAAAACGACGAGGAAAACACAGAAAGACAACGAAACCAAGATAAACGGGGAAAACAAATGAGACAAAAAGACAGAAGAAGGAAAAACTGTAAGAATTTATAATTCAATAAGAGTAAATTAAACTACTGAGCTGAGTTTATATTTGAATCCTACAAACTGAAGGATTTGGACTTCCTGTGTGACTTTAACTGGAAACACTTTCATTCATCATCAGCCGCCAGCACTGTTTAAACTCCACATGATATTCATGCAGGTTAACAGGAGGGTCATCAGCACACCCGACTCATCACGACTACGAGCTACAAGTAGCACAACAGAGCTGCAGCTAAACATGGAAAATATGTCCACCGACACTCAGGAACACATTCACACATCCAGCAGCAACACGAGCATTAAGTTGTGTTGTTTGTGTGATATTCAGTCTTTCAGGTTCTGGTCTCCACCAACTACTGAGAAAGCCTCAGCAGCTGAATGAGTCCCAGCTGTCTGTCTGATGACCAAAACAACCAGCTGAAAGAGGCTAAACCGCTCTGGGACGACCTGCAGTCTGTGACCTCATGTTAAACCAGCAGATTCAGTTCAGTCCAGTGGAGGTGAACCAGAACTGTTGATACAAGCTTGAATCAGATTAAAATGTCCTCAGAATGATCAAGTTTGCCACGGTAACCACGGTAACTGTAATGTTGTGTTCCTACCATACGAGAGGCTTTACTCTCAGGTTTACTGAAGAAGACCGGAGCTCGTGTATCCGCCGTGATGATTAGTCACATCACACACTCGTCTTATTAAAACACAACTTGCTCGCTGTCGTCCTTGAAAACCAAACGGAGTCCAACACTCAGGACGGAGAATGACTCAGCCGTGACGACTGCAGGCATGTTTCTCGTTATACAACACGTTGTGGAGATGGAGACGTGTTGCTTTCCAAATAAATAATGGACATTCAAATTCCTACATGGATCTTTATGTTAGGAAACTGTAGGATCGTTCATGTCAGAGTGACACTGGAGGCTGCAGCAGTTGCAGAAGTCAGCTGACAGTCTTCTAAAGTGCTCAGAGGGAGGAGGTCGGGGTGGACGGATGGGTCAATGAAACATCATCCAACAGACAGCTGCTGGTTTCCTGCAGTCAACATCTTTTAGAATAAGATCATTGATCCTCAGTCATTTGTCCAACCATCATCCATCAGTGATGTCATCAACCATCAGTGATGTCATCAACCATCAGTGATGTCATCGTTGGTTTGTGAACGTTATGAATCCTCCAGTTCAGATTCTGTCCGTCACCATCTTGTTAGTTCAGAGCGGTTTGGAGCAGGAAGTGACCATATTTGGACGAGCTGGGGGAGGAGCCAGAGGTGGATCTGACCGATCTGATTGGAAACCTGACGATACTACGTCCCGCCCACCGATAGCTGTAACCTGACTGCACCACAGGCCTGTCAATCAAACAGACACACCCCCAAAAACAGGTCTTCTTGAATCTTCTTTTCTAATGAATGAGGGATTATTTTCAGATGGACCTCCAGAAAACTAAGAAGAAGGAGTGACTTTAGCTAACAACACCGAGATCACTATTGACTACGAATTCAGAGAATACTGAACAGACAGCTTTGGAGCTTTAAAGCTCGTCCGTTTGGTTCATGTACGCCTGTTAGCCTGTTAGCTTGTGGATCCTCTTCTTGGCTGTTGGTGTTTTGCATTTTGATCTGAATTCATGCTCAGTTGTGTTCAAGGTTTCTCTTCCAGCCCTCTTTAAGGTCTGCAGAGCGGAGACCCTCGCTGTCAGTCAGCAAGTCTAAATACTTCAACCTTGAAACAGAAGCGTTGTTGTCGGGCCTGAATGTTTCACCGGGTCGTCTGCTGCTCGCCTCTTAGTTCCTGACCACATGGAGGACATGAATATCAGCATCACAATGCTGAGAGGTGTTCAACAGAGCAGAAAGAGGTCCGGGTTTAACCGGGCTGTATGTTGTTGTCAGGTGGAAGCCTTGGATGTGTGTTCACCTCGAGGTGAATCACTCTACTGGTTGCATCATCACTACAAACAAAAGGACAACATGAGCCTGCATGAAGCCGCGTGAGGCCGCATAAGCCTGCATGAGGCCGCGTGAGGCCGCATGAGGCCCGCATGAAGCCGCGTGAAGCCGCGTGAGGCCGCATGAAGCCGCATGAGGCCGCGTGAAGCCGCATGAGGCCGCGTGAGGCCGCATAAACCTGCGTGAGGCCGCGTGAGCCTGCGTGAAGCCGCATGAGGCCGTATGAAGCCGCGTGAGGCCGCATGAAGCCGCGTGAGGCCGCGTGAAGCCGCGTGAGGCCGCAAGCCGCGTGAGGCCGCGTGAAGCCGCGTGAGGCCGCGTGAGGCCGCGTGAAGCCGCGTGAGGCCGCGTGAAGCCGCGTGAGGCCGCGTGAGGCCGCGTGAGGCCGCATGAAGCCGCGTGAGGCCGCGTGAGGCCGCGTGAAGCCGCGTGAGGCCGCGTGAGGCCGCGTGAGGCCGCGTGAGGCCGCGTGAAGCCGCATGAAGCCGCGTGAAGCCGCATGAGGCCGCATGAGGCCGCGTGAGGCCGCGTGAAGCCGCGTGAGGCCGCATGAGGCCGCGTGAAGCCGCATGAGGCCGCGTGAGGCCGCGTGAGGCCGCATGAGGCCGCGTGAAGCCGCGTGAGGCCGCGTGAAGCCGCATGAGGCCGCGTAAGTCCGCATGAGGCCGCATGAAGCCGCATGAGCCTGTATGAAGCCGCATGAGGCTGCATGAAGCCGCATGAGCCTGCATGAAGCCGCATGAGGCCGCATGAAGCCGCGTGAGGCCGCGTGAGGCCGCATGAGGCCGCGTGAAGCCGCATGAGGCCGCATGAGCCTGCATGAAGCTGCATGAGGCTGTATGAAGCCGCGTGAGGCCGCATGAAGCCGCGTGAGGCCGCGTGAGGCCGCGTGAAGCCGCGTGAAGCCGCATGAGCCTGCATGAAGCCGCATGAGGCCGCGTGAAGCCGCGTGAGCCTGCGTGAAGCCGCATGAGGCCGCGTGAAGCCGCGTGAGGCCGCATGAAGCCGCGTGAGGCCGCATGAGGCCACGTGAAGCCGCGTGAGGCCGCGTGAGGCCGCATGAGGCCGCATGAAGCCGCGTGAGGCCGCATGAGCCTGTATGAAGCCGCATGAGCCTGTATGAAGCAGCATGAGGCCGTATGAAGCCGCATGAGGCCGCATGAGCCTGTATGAAGCCGCATGAGGCTGTATGAAGCAGCATGAGGCTGTATGAAGCCGCGTGAGGCCGCATGAAGCCGCGTGAGGCCGCGTGAGGCCGCGTGAAGCCGCGTGAAGCCGTGTGAGCCTGCATGAAGCCGCATGAGGCCGCGTGAAGCCGCGTGAGCCTGCATGAAGCCGCATGAGGCCGCGTGAAGCCGCGTGAGGCCGCATGAAGCCGCGTGAGGCCGCATGAGGCCGCGTGAAGCCGCGTGAGGCCGCGTGAGGCCGCATGAGGCCGCATGAAGCCGCGTGAGGCCGCATGAGCCTGTATGAAGCCGCATGAGCCTGTATGAAGCAGCATGAGGCCGTATGAAGCCGCATGAGGCCGCATGAGCCTGTATGAAGCCGCATGAGCCTGCATGAAGCTGCATGAGGCTGTATGAAGCCGCGTGAGGCCGCATGAAGCCGCGTGAGGCCGCGTGAGGCCGCATGAAGCCGCGTGAGGCCGCGTGAGGCCGCGTGAAGCCGCGTGAAGCCGTGTGAGCCTGCATGAAGCCGCATGAGGCCGCGTGAAGCCGCGTGAGCCTGCATGAAGCCGCATGAGGCCGCGTGAAGCCGCGTGAGGCCGCATGAAGCCGCGTGAGGCCGCATGAGGCCGCGTGAAGCCGCGTGAGGCCGCGTGAGGCCGCATGAGGCCGCATGAAGCCGCGTGAGGCCGCATGAGCCTGTATGAAGCCGCATGAGCCTGTATGAAGCAGCATGAGGCCGTATGAAGCCGCATGAGGCCGCATGAGCCTGTATGAAGCCGCATGAGGCTGTATGAAGCAGCATGAGGCTGTATGAAGCCGCATGAGGCCGCATGAAGCCGCGTGAGGCCGCGTGAGGCCGCATGAGGCCGCGTGAAGCCGCATGAGGCCGCATGAGGCCGCGTGAAGCCGCATGAGGCCGCATGAGCCTGTATGAAGCCGCATGAGGCTGTATGAAGCCGCGTGAGGCTGTATGAAGCCGCATGAGCCTGCATGAAGCCGCATGAGGCCGCGTGAAGCCGCATGAGGCCGCATGAGCCTGTATGAAGCCGCATGAGGCCGCGTGAAGCCGCATGAAGCCGCGTGAGGCCGCATGAGCCTGTATGAAGCTGCATGAGGCCGCGTGAGGCCGCATGAGCCTGTATGAAGCTGCATGAGGCCGCGTGAGGCCGCATGAGCCTGTATGAAGCTGCATGAGGCCGCGTGAGGCCGCATGAGCCTGTATGAAGCTGCATGAAGCCGCGTGAGGCCGCATGAGCCTGTATGAAGCTGCATGAGGCCGCGTGAGGCCGCATGAGCCTGTATGAAGCTGCATGAAGCCGCGTGAGGCCGCATGAGCCTGTATGAAGCTGCATGAGGCCGCGTGAGGCCGCATGAGCCTGTATGAAGCTGCATGAGCCTGCATGAAGCCGCGTGAGGCCGCATGAGCCTGTATGAAGCCGCATGAGGCCGCGTGAGGCCGCATGAGCCTGTATGAAGCCGCATGAGGCCGCGTGAGGCTGCATGAGCCTGCATGAAGCCGCGTGAGGCTGCATGAGCCTGTATGAAGCCGCATGAGGCCGCGTACCTGAGACCGGTAGAGAACAACTGAACTGGTGCAGTTCAAACTGGATCAGCTCTGTTCGTGTCTCACTGAACAACAGAGGGAAAGAAAAAGGCGTTTCTCACTGATGTCAGAGTGATTTAGAGCCCGAGGTTTGATCCAGGCACCGCACCCCAGAGATGGACTGATGATGATGGTGATGATTATGATGATGATGATGATCCCGTACCTTCTGTGTGGGCGTCGTTAAACTCCTAAAGCAGGAGGGCGGTAGTTCTCGCAGTAGGTCCGCTCCCATTGGTCCGATAACAGGAGCGGCTGCGATGACACGCCGAGGCTCTGCAGATAAAAGCAGGGCGACGCGCCGCGCTGCAGAACATCAGTCGGAGGCAGACGGCGGGTTGTTTGATGGTAGCTGCACCTCTGAGTCTTATCACGGCTGGAAGTATCTGTCCAACTCTTGAGGTACCGACTGCACTTCACTCTCAAACTTTAACCTTCTGGTTGTCTGCGCTGTCAACAGAGTGATGGAAGGATTTGGCACCTGTGCGCAATTACGCAGCGTGCACAGCGGAGTAGAATAAGAGCAGTATAATAAGGTTTTACTTTGAATTAAGTGAATAGATGAATGCTATTTTAAGAAATATGAGTGTTTTTCATTGATCTTCAGTGCAGGTGGATGTATGTGATGAGTTCCTGAAGTCCTCCCTCTGAGCCGGTGTAACTCCAGACTGACAGCTGTCCTCTGTTCCAGGGAGAATGGAGTGGTATGTCCTGGTCCTGGTGCTGATGCTGAGCTTGCCTCCCTCTGTCCACACAGCCTGCTCCTCGCAGTGTCAGAAATGCGCGCAGCAGATCCTGAGCTCCGCCACCGCCTTCAGCAGCCTGGTAAGACAGACAGAACTGTGGAGGATGTCCTGGCTTCACTTTGATTTCTTTTTTTTTTATGTGTAAATTTAGATAAGAGAAGCAAAACTCAGGATGAGTTCTGACTTTTAGGCTGCTTTATCCAAATCATGAAAACTTCTAAAAGCATTCATATTTCCCTCCAGAAATGTATAACTTATAATTTCAGTCTTTAATTTCAAAGTTAGAGATCCAGAATGTGTCAGACTGAATACTGAGGAAACTGAATTTGGAATATGTAAACTGTGTTTTAATCCCCAGTACAACTCTGCAGACTGTTTTCACTTGAAGCTTCTTCTTAACATCGGGTTAAGCAGAAACTGTGCGTCTGGCGGGCTGACAGCCTTCAGGTGTTCAGGTGTCTCACTCTGGTCTGGTGTGTGTGTGTGCAGTCGTGCAGCGCGGAGTGTGACGGCCAGCTGGAGAGCTGCGGCTCGGCTCCGCGGCTGGCGGACTTCAACCAGGACGAGGCGGCGGGGGAGGAGGAGCGGCAGCACGCGGACCTGGTGAAGCGCTACGGCGGCTTCATCAAGAGGATAGACAAGAACAAGAACAAGGTCTTCACCTCTCCGTGGCGAGACAACTACATCCTGAAGGCGGGAGCTCTGCCCAAGAAGTACGAGGACTTATTGAAGCGGCTGGAGGAGAGGGATGCGGACCTGCCGGAGGACGCGGACGAGGATCCGGAGGACCAGGTCCTCCACGGTTACGTTAAACGTTACGGCGGCTTTTTACGCAAATTCGGCCCCAAATCAAAGAGGAGCAGCTCCGCGGAGGAGGAGGGAGAGGAGGAGAGCCCGGAGCCCGAGCTGCAGAAGCGCTACGGGGGCTTCATGAGGAGGGTCCGGCCAAAGTTGAACAACCTGAAGTGGGACAAGCGGTACGGAGGCTTTCTGCGCCGCCACTTCAAAATCTCGGTGCGCTCAGTGGAGGAGCCGCTGTACTCGTACCAGGACCTGAGCCTATAGACCCCCCGCTGGGAACCACGGAGGGGACTAAAACTCCAGCTCATCCAACAGTATCTGCGCCTGCCGTCCTGCTTCTGACCCGGCTGTTCTGGAACATCTCCATCTGTGTCCGCGTCTGTCTTTCAATAAATGATGCTTGTTTAATAAAAACATTAATAGACATAAATCCACTTCCTGTTTGTCCAGCAGCTTCTAAACAAATCAGCCCGCTGCGCTCTCATTCAACGGATCAAACTGTTCATATTTTGGTTCATTTTATATTTTCTAGACGTGCCGAGGTTGAATGTTTTGTCGTAAAATATGAAGAGAGGCTTTTAAATTCATCACCCAGAACACCTCTTCAAATAAAGCGGTCCTGGATGTAGTTAATGTTCTGACTGAATCACGACATCTGATGATAAAAGGAGAAACATTCAAATAATGAAAGGCACGTGACCAATTGTCTGGTCTCCGAACGGGCACGTGCGTTTTTATTAACTTTGAATCGAAATTGAATTAACTTTAGAAACAATGTCGAGAAAACGACAGTAATTTGTAACTAAATTTACAGATCAAATTAAATATAAAAATACAGTAAACACGCGGCAGACTTTACCAAACTGTGGTGAAATAGGATTTTTCACAAATTGAATATGAATCTAACTTTTTATCGTAACAATAATTAAAACGAAGATGTTGATTTGATTATTTTCCTAAAATAAAATGAAGCATCGGTTTCTGTTGTCCGTGTTTTTCTGAACCAGCCGAGATGCTTCAAAGATCCTGATGAGAAGCAGAAAGCTGAATGTGAGGAGGCAGCACACAGCGCCACCTGGTGGGGACGTCCAGTAAAGTCCCGTATGGTCACTGGAGAATAACTTCCACTGAGCTGGCATCTCATTCATTTTGTGGTAATTAGAAGAGAGTATAAAACAAAATAAAGAGATAAAAGCCGTCACAGATCACCTGACCGGAAGTCAAACAGGCAATCAAGAAAATTTCTCTCATCTTTTACATCAACTGGAGAAACTTTCTACATGGTTCAGTTTCCTCAAAGAAAAATATTACGGTTCTGTTTTATCACCCGAACGGATTCAGACGGTCACTGGTTTGTCTCCATGACGACCGAACTCACCTGGAGTTCAGGTTTTGCCGAGTCCACCTGTGAGTCCACACCAGCTGCAGATTATTAATATGTTATTATTATTAATATGTAATAAAACACGCATTGTTCTTACAAACGGAGCATTTATTACCAAACTAAAACTAAACTCTTCTGTTGGAGAGACAAACAGCCGTATCAAATATAATAACAAATACATATTTACACAACGCACACACACACACACACACGCACGCACGCACGCACGCACACACACACACACACACACACACACACACACACACACACACACACACACACACACACACACAACACAGAAGGCTCACTCGTGTTCAGTAACAGTAAACAGGAAGTAAACGTTCAGCCCGGCCAATCGGAGTAGGGAGGCGGGGCCAGAGCATCACTGCTCCCCGTCCTCTCTCACCTGCTCCGGTTGACCTTCGGCGTCGTCGTCAGGCTGGCCTCCCTCCTGAGGGTCGGCGGCGGCAGTTGCCATGGCATCCACCACGGTGATGCTGCCGACGTGCTGCTGGACGGCGGCCGGCAGCGTCACCAGCTGGAACTGAGAGCCGACCAATTTAACGAAGGCCGTGGAGGTCGCCGAGCCTCCGAGCCCGGTCGCTCCTTCCTGACCCGCCCCCGCCGACAGAACCGTCAGGTTGGAGGCGTCGCCCACCAGCTCGGACCCAGAGAGCGGCGAGGTCAGGAAGGTGTACCCGCCCAGGTTGGTGCCGGCCTGGCCTCCCGCTATGGTCAGAACCTTCCCGAGCGGCAGCCCGGCCAGCTGGTTCAGAGGCAGAGTGATCTGGGTCGGAGTCGTGTTGACCGTCGCCGGGCCGGAGACGGCTCGGGTCAGACGGGGACGCTTCGGCGCCGGCAGCGCCGGGACCGGGGTGAGGGTCATCAGGACGTTGTTGAGATGCTGAGATTTACTTTTCAGCTCTTTGGCCCGTTTCCGGTGTTCATCACACTGCTGTTCCAGAGCTGCAGACATCAGAACCAGAACAAGTTCTATTAACCCGGTCAGGGTGACAGAGATGAGGACTCGGTTCAGGACTCCGGTACTGACCTGCCAGGCTGCGAGTGTACTGCTCTCGGTACCGGTCCATCTGGCTCTTATGACTGGCCAGAACCTTCTTCACCAGGTCCAGCATTCCGAAGTTCTGCACGATGTTGTTCAGCAAAACAGCATCTGGAAGAAGAAACAGCAGGTCAAAGGTTAAAGGTTAAAGGTGAAGAACACAGATTTTACACCAGTTTAACTTCTGACCGAACTGTCTTCAGTTGAACTGCCGGTTTGATTGACATCTCACTGAGCCAATAAGAGCTTCCATATCCCATCCTCAGCCTCCAACAGCCAATCAGAGTGGGTACGGAGCGGAGGTGTCAGATCCGGCCAGTCGGAAGCCACGTCAGCGATGATTGATGGTTTGTACAGCCAATGAGATTCTGAACACGAGTATATGCGTCTTCAGTGGGCGGGGCTTATACCAGGACGAAAGAGTATGTTGTTGTTGTTGAATAAAATTTGCATTAATGGCACTGCTTTCAGGTCTATTCTTAATATGTTTAATAAAGAGATTCTTTGTACAATTTACAGAATCAGTTCTCAGATTCTGATTTAATATCCAAGAAAAACTGCGGCTGGAACTGAAATGTCCCAAAACGAATCGACATCGAATCGATTTGTGAAATCAGGACCTGACCCAACCCAACCTGTGCATGTGTGTGTGGTTCTGACCTTTGACCTGTAGCGGTGGATCACACACTCTCTCCTGCAGCCCCTTCAGCACCTCCTGCAGCTCCTTCTGAAAGTCCTCCACCACCTCCTCCAGCAGCCCCACCTCCTTCACCGCCCGCCAGAACGCCACCGAGTCCTCTGGACAGACACACACACACACACACACACACACACACACACACACACGCACGCACGCACGCACGCACACACACACACACACACACACACACACACACACACACACACACGTTATAACCCCTCTACATTTCCTCGTGATAATGAGTGCGAGGTCGCTGATCACCTCCGATGGCCGTGACCCACTCCGACGTTTCCTCCATCATCTCCGAGAACGCGGCTCCGTTCACTACAACACACACACAGTAAACCGGATCAGAACACACACACAGTAAACCGGATCAGAACACACACTCAGTAAACCGGATCAGAACACACACACAGTAAACCGGATCAGAACACACACTCTGATGGAGGTTCTGACGCTCCACTCATTATCCCCACCATTCGTCTGAAATAATAATAATCATAATAACAATAATAATAACTCTGTTAATTCTAGACAAAACGATCCCGAATGAGATGGCGCTCTTATTTTGAAATGCAGCCACAGCGAGCTGAAGGTCTGATCAGAAGTCACGTGATTGGCTCGGTGCTGGTCACGTGACTAAAGTTACATTAAGAGTTGTGTCGGGTTTAAGTCTGACAACTTTAAATCCAGTGTCATTATCAGATTTTCTAATTAAATGTGCTGAATTTTAAAGAGTGGAACAGATGAGATGCTTCATGTCCCTCTGAGTGTTTCTCTGATGCCTCCTGTGACAGATGAGAGTGAGTCCACGCTTACGGTCAGCTGATGTGGGCGTGGCCGGCACCAGGTCGGAGGCCTGCTCGCTGCTGACGGACACTTTGGTTCCCACCAGGTCGATTTTGGTGCTGCGGCAGGTGTTGGAGCAGACTTTGGTGTGCTGGTAGAAGTCCAGCTCACCTGAGTCCATGATCTTCCTGTGGAGACAAGGAGGACGATATGTTTACTGATGGGACAGCGCCACCCTCAGGCGTGTTGGTTAACTGCATCTGAACCTCTGACAGGATGGAGATACAGATTTATTTGGTATCCTGGTTCTGGAGGCTGCGGGTCATGAAGTCAGACTGTGTTTGGTGCCTCCCGGTTCTGGAGGCTGCGGGTCATGAAGTCAGGCTGTGTTTGGTGCCTCCCAGTTCTGGAGGCTGCGGGTCATGAAGTCAGGCTGTGTTTGGTGCCTCCCGGTTCTGGAGGCTGCGGGTCATGAAGTCAGACTGTGTTTGGTGCCTCCCGGTTCTGGAGGCTGCGGGTCATGAAGTCAGGCTGTGTTTGGTGCCTCCCGGTTCTGGAGGCTGCAGGTCATGAAGTCAGGCTGTGTTTGGTGCCTCCCGGTTCTGGAGGCTGCGGGTCATGAAGTCAGGCTGTGTTTGGTGCCTCCCGGTTCTGGAGGCTGCGGGTCATGAAGTCAGACTGTGTTTGGTGCCTCCCGGTTCTGGAGGCTGCGGGTCATGAAGTCAGGCTGTGTTTGGTGCCTCCCGGTTCTGGAGGCTGCGGGTCATGAAGTCAGGCTGTGTTTGGTGCCTCCCGGTTCTGGAGGCTGCGGGTCATGAAGTCAGACTGTGTTTGGTGCCTCCCGGTTCTGGAGGCTGCGGGTCATGAAGTCAGGCTGTGTTTGGTGCCTCCCGGTTCTGGAGGCTGCGGGTCATGAAGTCAGGCTGTGTTTGGTGCCTCCCGGTTCTGGAGGCTGCGGGTCATGAAGTCAGGCTGTGTTTGGTGCCTCCCGGTTCTGGAGGCTGCGGGTCATGAAGTCAGACTGTGTTTGGTGCCTCCCGGTTCTGGAGGCTGCGGGTCATGAAGTCAGACTGTGTTTGGTGCCTCCCGGTTCTGGAGGCTGCGGGTCATGAAGTCAGGCTGTGTTTGGTGCCTCCCGGTTCTGGAGGCTGCGGGTCATGAAGTCAGGCTGTGTTTGGTGCCTCCCGGTTCTGGAGGCTGCGGGTCATGAAGTCAGACTGTGTTTGGTGCCTCCCGGTTCTGGAGGCTGCGGGTCATGAAGTCAGACTGTGTTTGGTGCCTCCCGGTTCTGGAGGTCCAGTCGGAGGAAGCAGACCTGAGCATGGTGCCGTTGAGGCGGATCGCTCTCTTCCAGTCCTTCAGCGTCGACTTTCCCGCCAAACACACGAACTCCTTGGGGCTGATGAGCTGCTCGTTGAACTGATCGGAGAGGAAAGAAGGACAGCTTTAACGTCGTCTGGACGACCTGATGACATCCTGACGTTGTCACGGTAACACCGCCTACCTGGACACACTTCACATTGATCCCCGGACACACGAACTTCTTCCACACCAGAGTCGCCTTCGCGTCTCCGCAGGTGATCGGGTAGAAGACGTCGGCCTCCACGTCCACCTCCTCCGTTAACTTCACTGCAGAGACATGAAGACAGAGACATGAAGACATGAAGACAGAGACATGAAGACGACAAACACCGGGAACAACACTTTCAATAAAGTGCATTTATCATCGAGGAAACAATAAATGTCCTGCAGGGGACGTTACCGATGACGTCCTCCTCCTTGGACAGAGAATCTGCTTCCACCGGAGACACTGTGAGGACTTCCACCCTGCAGAGACACATTTATTCATTTTAAAATCACACGTTCTCCATCCTGTGTTGTTTACTGTCTTTCAGACATCCAGCAGATCTCTGATGTCTTCGTCTCTCTGTCCTTATACAAAGTTTATTTGTTGTCATTTTACAGTTCGTTAAAACAGGACAGCTATTTCTGTGTGTATATATATATGTGTGTGTGTGTGTGTGTGTGTGTGTGTGTGTGTGTGTGTGTGTGTGTGTGTGTGTGTGTGTGTGTGTGTGTGTGTGTGTGTGTGTGTGTTACCCGGGGTGAGAGGTCAGCTCTGCGGCCTCCATCCCCTCCTGTCCCCCCTCCTGTCCCCCCTCCTGTCCCTCCTGTCCCTCCTCCATCCCGGGGGGCAGCTCCTCCGGGATGGTGACGATCACCACCTCGTTCATCTCCTGCATGCTGACGTCAGAGGAAGCCATCGAAGAGTTTCCTGATATTAATACATGTCAGATATGAGGCCAATGAAACGCACCGAGGGGAGCAGGATGTTTCCAACAGAGACTGGGAGGCATCTGTACCTCACTCAGACCTGGGGACATCACAACATCTGGGAATAAGATGGTTTATTGAACGAGCTCTGGTATAGAAACACCGGTGTTTATCTCCGGTGCTAACGAGCTAACGCGGCTAGCAGCAGCGACATATAACCTTTAAAAACAAGCTTCACACGGTTCTTCAGTGTGTTTCACTTCCACCGAAAAGACCTCGGAGAGGGTTCCTCACTGGCTGGGTGTGGAGATCTTAAACTGCGGTGACGTCAGAGATGTTTTCAACACGCCACCGTAAACTTGTGTGTTTTTTTAATGCAGTTTGGTGCGCTCTGTAATCCAGCGAGAACTGGACGGCACGAGATGAGGCTACGACGCAGTTACACACGTTACACACGTTACACACGTCCTACCTTCTGACTGAGCCCCGTCCGGTCTGAGTAGGTCGCTGCTGAAGGTCCCAGGACTACATGGATGTACTTTCAGGCTCGTGTTTTTCTTCTTTGTCTACATTTTCAGACGTGATCGTAAAGCGATGTAACGCGTACATGTCGCCACCTGCCGGAGAGAACGAGGTACCGGGCGGCTCGGTTTTAAGGTGTGGCCTGTGGAGGTGGGCGGGGTTAGAGGTGCTTACAGGCCGCAGCCGGGCTTGATTGGCCCATCCGGGAGAAGACACTCTTCAAACACTCTGTGATTGGTTGTTTTGTTGTGGGCGGGTTTAGTTTGAAAGTCTACGCTGCTGTGATTGGTTGTTTCACCGACGATCAACTTTGAACGAGCTGCAGCGGGCTATGCCGAACGGGTGTCCGCACCAAGTTCGGTACCGATATGGTTCTGGTGGGGGAGCCTGGGACCACCAGGTGGTCCAAGGAGGGGTGCACCGGCGCAGGTCGGACACGGAGCAGGTCAACGCGCACGTGCCGCTCAGTAGTGGGCTGGCGGCTGTGAATAGCTGCTGTAGTGCAGCCGGAGTAACACAGCAGGACCCTGTCCTCCTGCTCCTCCTGCTCCTCCTGCTCCTCTCCAAACTACTGGGACGTCAAACTCCTCTGGTCCATTACAACCACTGTTGGTCCTGCAGCGCCTCCAGCTGGAGGAGAGGAGCAACTACACCAGTCACACCACTGCTGCTACTTCACACATGTATTAAACATTATTGTATTAAATATATCATGTATGAAACATTATATTAAACATGTCACATGTATGAAACATTATTATATTAAAAAATATCATGTATGAAACATTATATTAAATATATCACGTATTAAACATTATTATATTAAATATATCACGTATTAAACATTATATGAAATATATCACGTATTAAACATTATATTAAATATATCACGTATGAAACATTATTATATTAAATATATCACGTATTAAACATTATATTAAATATATCATGTATGAAACATTATTATATTAAAAATATCACGTATTAAACATTATATTAAATATATCACGTATTAAACATTATATTAAATATATCACGTATTAAACATTATATTAAATATATCACGTATTAAACATTATATTAAATATATCATGTATGAAACATTATTATATTAAATATATCACGTATTAAACATTATATTAAATATATCACGTATTAAACATTATATTAAATATATCATGTATTAAACATTATATTAAATATATCATGTATGAAACATTATTATATTAAATATATCACGTATTAAACATTATTATATAAATATATCACGTATTAAACATTATTATATAAATATATCACGTATTAAACATTATTATATTAAATATATCACGTATTAAACATTATATTAAATATATCACGTATTAAACATTATTATATTAAATATATCATGTATTAAACATTATTATATAAATATATCACGTATTAAACATTATTATATTAAAAATATGTATGAAACATTATTATATTAAATATATCACGTATTAAACATTATTATATTAAATATATCACGTATTAAACATTATTATATTAAATATATCACGTATTAAACATTATATTAAATATATCATGTATTAAACATTATATTAAATATATCACATATTAAACATTATTATATGAAATATATCATGTATGAAACATTATTATATGAAATATATCACGTATGAAACATTATTATATTAAACATATCATGTATTAAACATTATTATATGAAATATATCACGTATTAAACATTATTATATTAAACATATCATGTATTAAACATTATTATATGAAATATATCATGTATTAAACATTATATTAAATATATCACATATTAAACATTATTATATGAAATATATCATGTATGAAACATTATTATATGAAATATATCACGTATTAAACATTATTATATTAAACATATCATGTATTAAACATTATTATATGAAATATATCACGTATTAAACATTATTATATTAAACATATCATGTATTAAACATTATTATATTAAACATATCATGTATTAAACATTATTATATTAAACATATCATGTATTAAACATTATTATATGAAATATATCACGTATTAAACATTATTATATTAAACATATCATGTATTAAACATTATTATATGAAATATATCACGTATTAAACATTATTATATTAAACATATCATGTATTAAACATTATTATATTAAACATATCATGTATTAAACATTATTATATGAAATATATCACGTATTAAACATTATTATATTAAACATATCATGTATTAAACATTATTATATGTATTAAACATTATTATATGAAATATATCACGTATTAAACATTATTATATTAAACATATCATGTATTAAACATTATTATATTAAACATATCATGTATTAAACATTATTATATGAAATATATCACGTATTAAACATGATCACTGCTCTGTAATGACGCAAAAACAGCAGTATGGTTCTGTGATCAGCATCTCATAATCAGGTAAAACAAATATGGAGTCATATGTTTTGGTTGGAGAATCTTTTATTAGCTCACGTTTCACATTTTAGCCAACGTAAAGCTGCACGCCGTCACTTCATGTCTCAGGAAACAACCAGTTCATCCAGACGGACTTCTTCATGTCCACAAATAAAGTTAACTCAGACGGATAGTGGATGTTTCACTGACGACTTGTTGTCCTGCTGTAATCTGGTGTTCATGTGTTTCATGTCTCATCTTCCTCCGAAGAACAAAGTCATCCCAGTTTCTGCACATTCACTCACAAACAATGTTTTCCTCACATGAAGAGTCTCAGAAAACCTTCCTGAGGTTTCCAGTGAGTCGTCCAGGTGGTAGAAAGAAGAAGAAGAAGGAAGAAACCGTGTTCAGGTGTTTGGCAGATGATGGACGACTATAAAACGTGTTGTGGTTCCCTGAGCAGGATGTGGTGTTGTCAGCCGTTCTCATCTCATCGTCCAGGACACCAAAACCTCCGTCCTGCTCCGTCCATGAGGAACCTCCTCCTAGTGATTGTTGCCATGGAAGGCAGGAAGTAAGGACCCCGTGAACTTGGATGCTGACACAAGCCACTCCCTTAAAACCATGAATCCAGTGAGAATGAAAAGTTCTGCTCAGATTGTAGAACCGGCTGATGTGGAAGCGAAAAGTGTGAAAAGTACAACATGCACAGACATTGCTTGACTTTCAAAGATTGAATCAGACACATGAATCAAACACATGAATTACACTTTTCTCAATATCCGAATATTATAATATTGATGATTATAATAATCATGTGACATCACTTTGCCTTCATTTTTGTCTCTGCGTATGCTGTATGTTGACATGCGGTTATTTTTACCTCTAATCCTCAGGTGTACAAAGCTTTGACAGGCTGAAGATATTAAAATTTGTTCTGTGAAAAAAGTATGATTAAATAATTGTAATTATTAATAATTAGCAGAAATTCCAAATTGATTTCTGGATTTGATGTGATATCTGAAAGTGAAAGTGTAAGACAAAAAAAAGAAAGGAGCCTCATCCACCAACTGTTCTTCTACTTTACCAATATTTTCATATTGTTCATAGGTATGAACAGAATCTACACACACTGAAATTGTCATTGTGTTTTCTTTAATTCTAAAGTTGTATAACACAGTAATTACAGTAATATTTTTTCATATATTGTAATATTTTTTTAAATTGTTATTATTTGCAAAGCATTATGGTTTTGAATAAACACCACACTAACACAGGCTGACTGTCCAACTAATAAACGTGGTGTGACTGGTGTAGTTGCTCCTCTCCTCCAGCTGGAGGCGCTGCAGGACCAACAGTGGTTGTAATGGACCAGAGGAGTTTGATGTCCCAGTAGTTTGGAGAGGAGCAGGAGGAGCAGGAGGAGCAGGAGGAGCAGGAGGAGCAGGAGGAGCAGGAGGAGCAGGAGGAGCAGGAGGAGCAGGAGGAGCAGGAGGAGCAGGAGGAGCAGGAGGAGCAGGAGGACAGGGTCCCGCTGTGTTACTCCGGCTGCACTACAGCAGCTATTCACAGCCGCGAGCCCACTACTGAGCGGCACGTGCGCGTTGACCTGCTCCGTGTCCGACCTGCGCCGGTGCACCCCTCCTTGAGAGCCATGTCGGTACCGAGCTCCACCGGTCCTCCAGCCTCCCGGGGACCTGGATTACAGGCGCGCGCCACCGCACCCGGCGAAGCATCCCTTCATTCATAGAAGGCTTTGTAGTTTTGCAGACGTGACGTCATCAGGGAGCATGCGGGCAGCGGCATTTGATGATGTGAAGAAATCCTGTAAGATTAAAAAGGATTTGGACTGTTAATTGTCCAAAGATCAGCTCCCGATAAAAAAAATTAAAAAACTTCTTTTGATAAAGAAAGCTTCATGTCCTTTAATCCTGCTGACACAAATGATGCTCCTCATGTTTTAATATGTACAATCTGCGATAGTAATCTGAGCATTTAGCATACAAATGGATGGAAAACTGTTTCTCACAGTCCCGCTGTGTGAAAATAAAAAGACAAAACAAGAAAAGCATAAATATGCAACAACAACAAAACAATAAAACAGACAACGTGGTGCAAATATGGGTCCTCAGTGCAAAGATTAGAGTTGATGGGGCGGGGGGGCGAGAGTTAAGCATTATGTAATAATATAATATTTATATGTCATGTGTAGGGTTAGTCTCATTTAATTTGTTTAATTGAAGTTTAATGAAATAACAGAGTAGTCATACAGACAGTTTTCTACCCAATGGCGCCGGATTGGACACTCTTGCCTGTGATTGGTTGTTTCGTTGTGGGCGGGTTAACGCTCGGAAGCAGTTGATTGACAGTGAGACATCTAATAAATTGCGTTGCATTGACAGCAACGGAGAATCGGAGGAAGTTGAGACTTTTATCTCCAAACTGCTGCTTTAAACTAACCGGTTTAAATAATGACGTCATGCCGAAGAGTTGCTGTGTAGTTAATTGCTCCAACAACGATGTGAAAAACTCTTATCTCCGATTTGTTTCCCTGTTATGTCCTAAACAAGATCCCGATAGAAGGTTTCTATGGAACCCCTCTATAGAAGGGGAGACTGAAGTGACTAATGAGAGATCAAATTCAACTTTATGATCTATCAGCGTTGTTCTCTGGCAGCAGAGTTCACGATAAACCGAGGCATGCTGCCCTGCGTCATTTCTGAAGTTATTTTAATCCGATGGTCTAAAACGGATCGGTTCAGTAACACTGTTTTACATCCACGTCTATGGAGAGAGTCGTATTTTTATTTTTATTTTTTTAAGAACTTTACAAACAGTGTATACAAGTACTCATTATTTCGTACAGAAAGGCAAAGGTGGAAACAATAGGACAGTGAACAGCACATCATAAAAGTAAAGAAAATAAATTAATAAAATAAAATATGAATGAATAAAGATGGATTCAAATACATAAATGTCCTTGATGCAAAAATATCAGAGGACAAAAAAGACAAAACAAGGGGGCGGGGACGTTTCTGAAAACCAAGGTTCCCGGATGTGTGATGCCGACGTTCTCCGACGCACCTGAATCACCGCACGTTGGAATCTGCGGCAATCAGTGACGTCATTACGTTGCGTTTGTTGTGACCGGAGTTTAAAATGGCTAACTGTGCCTGGTCAGAGAAAGTACTCCGACTCCTCCGCCGGATGAACAACTTTCATTCAGCAGGTAGACGACTGAACATGTCGCACACTGTACGGAGGACGTTTTTAAAGTAACCACTTCCGGCTTGTTCTCGCAGGCTCGTGCCGTCCCAGCTGCCTCAGGTTCGAGGTTGACGGAGCGCAGGTGGGCTGGATTCCTCCTCACGTCGCGCCCCTGCTGACCCGGTACCCGGAGGTGTTCTGCCCGCCGCGCGGTGGCGCTGTGTGCCTCAGTCCCGGGCTGGACTCGTACGGGAGGAGGTCGGAAGCGGTCGACGGCGTCCTGCAGAACCTCCGACAGGAGGGCACCCTGAGCTGCCTGAGAGGGTGGAGGGACGAGGTGAGGTGCTGCTGCACACCTTAGTGACGTCATAATGTCCCAAACCAGAGCAGGTGGGACAGCAAATGTCCTCACTGTCCAAAGGTGTCCTCACAGATACAGGAAGGTCACACGTGTACACACTCGGGTGTTATTCTGGATTATGGGACTTCTGTTTATTAAAGGTATGACGTCAGATTCTTCCCTTTGACCTGGTCAGGTGACCTGTTACACCCTAACCTGGTCAGGTGACTTGTTACACCCTAACCTGGTCAGGTGACCTGTTACACCCTAACCTGGTCAGGTGACCTGTTACACCCTAACCTGGTCAGGTGACCTGTTAGACCCTACCTGGTCAGGTGACCTGTTACACCCTACCTGGTCAGGTGACTTGTTACACCCTAACCTGGTCAGGTGACCTGTTACACCCTACCTGGTCAGGTGACTTGTTACACCCTAACCTGGTCAGGTGACCTGTTAGACCCTACCTGGTCAGGTGACCTGTTACACCCTACCTGGTCAGGTGACCCCTCCCTGATGTTCCTATGATCTGATCTTGTTCACTGATGTGTAACAGCTGCTTTCTTCCAGAGGTACAGTGTGATGCCGACGTTCTCCGACGCACCTCTGATGTGGATGGAGCGAGCAGCGACAGGTGAGCGTCTCCACGGGATGACGTCATGTGTTTGTTGTTGTTGTTGTTGTTGTGGGATCAGCTGACGGTGCCGCTCCTCCTCTCCCTGCTCCTCCTCCTCCTGCAGGTCTGTTCGGGGTGACCCGGTATGGAGTCCATGTTAACGGCTACACGATGGGGGGGTGTGGGGAGGTGAGCATGTGGCTGGGCCGGCGCTCCCTCTCCAAGCAGACGTACCCGGGCCTGCTGGACAACGTGGTGAGGACACGCCTCCTTCATACGTGTCCTCTGAAGCGTGTCTGCATCACGTGCTGCGTGTTGTGTGTCCCGGCAGGCGGCCGGAGGTCTGGCTGCCGGAGTCGGCGTCAAACACACGGCGGTGAAAGAGTGCCAGGAGGAGGCGCGTATCCCGGCGAGCGTCGCCGAGGAGGCTCGACCTGCGGGGACGGTCAGGTGAGCGCGATGAGGGGGGTCAAAGGTCAAGTCTGTGCACGCTCTGAGTTTCTCAGGTGAAACTCTGCAAACCAAAATACCTCCTCATTTAATAGTCTCAGCTCTTCATCATTAAAACAAACAAAACACAAAGAACTGGGATCAGAGGGGTTTATGGGAAATGTAGTCTTATCATGTGAACAACCGCTCAGAGGAAACGTGGGAAGTCAAGCAGGTGACGGTCTGATCTATCATTTATTAGGGAGTTCCACAACAACGGAAAGTCACCGTTGTCTTCGTCAACATGAAGCGAGACGAACAGGCGAGGTGACGTCAGAGAGAGATTTCCACCATGTGTCCTTTTACTGGAGGAGAAGCAGAACGTCCAGCGTCCTGACGCTTTATTTGGTGTACTAGAGGCCATTTAAAGGCTCCAGAGGTCACATCAGCAAACTGACATTATTTGCTTTTACTGAATTTAAAGACTTGAAAAAAAAGCCTGATAAAGTGAACAGAGACACGAGCCAGTGTTTGTTTCCTTCTGGAGAAACATGGCGTCTCCGCTGCCCGTCTAGATATGAAGCGCTCATTGTGAGTTCCACGTGATTATACTCTGTCCATTTTTAATATTATATTCCATTTCTGCCTCGTCAACTCAGCACACCGGACTGATAAAAGCCTTCAGGCTGCCTGATGAAAGTGACACGTGTTGTTGGGATCACGGCAAAGCGTGAATTAGACACGCTCGCATGGGAATCAGGCAGTTGGTGCTCGTCATGACGCAGAAGCCAATCTCAGACATAAAATAGAAAAGACACGAAGGTTAACGCAACCATCAACCAGCAGTGATGTCATCATCCATCAGTGATGTCACTATCCATCAGTGATGTCATCATCCATCAGTGATGTCATCGTTGGTTTGTGAACGTTATGAATCCTCCAGTTCAGATTCTGTCCGTCACCATCTTGCTAGTTCGGAGCAGTTTGGAGCAGGAAGTGACCATATTTGGACGAGCTGGGGGAGGAGCCAGCGGTGGATCTGACCGATCTGATCGGAAACCTGACGATACTACGTCCCGCCCACCGATAGCTGTAACCTGACTGCACCGCAGGCCTGTCAATCAAATGAATGAGGGATTATTTTCAGATTAAGCTCCTCCTCCAGTGGTATACGGTCGAACCGTTTTTCAGACCTGGAATCTGATACTCTGAACTTTGAGTTACAGTTTCATACATGAGTCATAACAGACTGCACTTTGTGTGTTCATTAATATGATTTAAAAATCATTTGAAGCTCTTATTCTGACAGCTGATGGACTCGGTGATGTTTAGTAACTTTGAGCTTCACCGTTCTTTAGGGTCAGAAAATTAAAGAAATGTTGAAAACGTTTCCAGGTCTTTCTGTGATGTCCAGCAGGTTTATTATTATCTGTGGAAGTGAAGACAGACAACTGTTTCTTCATCAGGTACTAGTTTGGAAAAAAAAACATTGACTGGGAATTTTTTGGCACAATTTTTAAGGAAAGCTGCCACAAATTTGAGTATTTTTAATCCAAAAAGTTGTCGGTGAAGGAGGAGGATCGTTGAGTGACAGCTGGACAGAAAGGTGAACTTTATTTATGATGAGCTTCGGCTCAGGTCTTCCACAAATGTGAAGACCTGCTGAGCTCACCTGTCTCTGCAGGAGTCTGGGGGGGCGGAGTCATCCCGGCTCCACTCTGAGGTGGTGGGCGGAGTCATGCCGTCTCCATTCTGAGGTGGTAGGCGGAGTCATGCCGTCTCCACTCTGAGGTGGTGGGCGGAGTCATGCCGTCTCCATTCTGAGGTGGTAGGCGGAGTCATGCCGTCTCCACTCTGAGGTGGTGGGCGGAGTCATGCCGTCTCCACTCTGAGGTGGTGGGCGGAGTCATGCCGTCTCCACTCTGAGGTGGTGGGCGGAGTCATGCCGTCTCCATTCTGAGGTGGTAGGCGGAGTCATGCCGTCTCCACTCTGAGGTGGTGGGCGGAGTCATGCCGTCTCCACTCTGAGGTGGTGGGCGGAGTCATGCCGTCTCCACTCTGAGGTGGTGGGCGGAGTCATGCCGTCTCCATTCTGAGGTGGTAGGCGGAGTCATGCCGTCTCCACTCTGAGGTGGTGGGCGGAGTCATGCCTTCTCCACTCTGAGGTGGTGGGCGGAGTCATGCCGTCTCCACTCTGAGGTGGTGGGCGGAGTCATGCCGTCTCCACTCTGAGGTGGTGGGCGGAGTCATGCCATCTCCACTCTGAGGTGGTGGGCGGAGTCATGCCGTCCTTTAACCTCCACCTTGTTTGGTTTGGTTTACTGCAGGTTTATTTCCTTTTAGTTCATCTTATTAAACGTGTTTTAGCTGCAGCTCGTGTGTTCTCCAGCAGTGAGGATGAAGCTTCGTTTCTGAGGATGAAGATCTGTTTTTCAGCTACACCTACGAGGATGACGAGGGTGTGTATGCAGAGACCCAGTTTGTGTTCGACCTGGAGCTTCCTCCTGAGTTCAGGCCCAGTGTGGGGGACGGGGAGGTGCAGGACTTCCTCCTCCTGCCCATCCATGAGGTGCGTCTCTGACGTGCTCTTCTTCAGGCTCCTTTAACCACACAGAGGTTTGGATGATGGGATGTTGGTGTGTGTTCCAGGTGAAGGAGCTGCTGGTCACCGATGACTTCAAACCCAACTGTGCCATGGTGGTGTTGGACTTTCTCATCAGACACTCCTTCATCCAGCCCGACACAGGTGAGTGGAGAAACCCTCCCCTTCAAAATAAAGTTCAACACGTCACATCTGTTTGTTGAAGGAGACGTTCCTCTTCTCAGAGCCGTGTTATCAGCACTTCATGGCTGGACTCCATCACACCTTATAGACCGGCGCCGAGGGACGACATCACATCCTGTCGACGTCACACCGAGGAGTCACGTGTTTACCGAGACATCAGAGGATCACAGGACGACTGATCATGAAGAACAGACGTGTGTCTCTGTATTTGTACTGTTTCTACTGTGTAGACCAGAGGTGTCCAAACTTTTTGCAAAGAGGGCCAAATTTGATAAAGTGAAGATGCCCGGGGGCCAATAGTTCCTTCTGACATTTTTTTAACCACAAAAGTCACATGAAAATACACACTGTTATAAAACAATTTTCATTGTCACAATTACCTTTATTTTTCAAATGACAATGTCACCAAATATAAGCCACTCAGGCAGACGTGAACAACTCTAAAAACACAATTCTGCCTTTCATTCAGTGAGATAACATTGAACAAACTGTACAGAATACCTTCAATTTCCATGAGTTAAATATCTTTGCCTCATGAACATTTAAACAGGAGTTATAAGTAATGCGAAGTGGTCTGTTACCATTAAACTATAAAACAAGTGAATTTTGCCTTTGTCTTTTACAAGATCTTTCAGAAAGCAATAGTTTGTGTCACATCTACAGGTACATAACATCAACAGTTATATCTTATATACATACATATACATATCTTATTCAAGAGTTTAATAACAGAAGTGCATTAGTGTGCTTTAGACTTTTCACTGTTAATAGTGACAGATGTTACCGTTCAAAACACTCAATTTCAGGTTGATCAAGGAACAGATAACTTGCTGACACTAATGGGAAGGGTGATACTGAGATCTAGATTTATGTAAAGAGGCCAGGTCTGGCTTGAGAGCAGTGGTTGAGATGCGTAAAATGTCACGCAAGTGGGAGTCACTCATCCTTGACCTCAATCGGTTCTTGTTAAAGTTCATGACTGAGAATGTTTGCTCACAAATATGTGGAGCCGAATAAGCTCAGCATTTTCTTAGCGAATGACCGCATTTCTGGAAACCTGCTTTTGTCCAGCTGCCGGTAAAAGTCAACAAGAGAACACTGCTGGTGTTTTCCGCGGCACTCATCGTCACACTGCAGCTCAATGAGCTCCAGCTGCAGCTGTGGAGGAGCATCGTTATGGTCCACGGAGAAGGGAGAAGAGAACAGCAACATGTCCTTTTCAATAACTGCAAAGTCCCAAAAGTGTTTGTTAAATTCCACAGAAAGAGATGCGATAGCTGTTGCGTAACTCTTCATTTGCGCACCGATGTTGTCCTGTGGGAAACTGTCAACGACCTCTTTCAAAGCTGGGAAGTGCACGGTGCAGGGCTCGGTTTGGGACGAGTGTCTTTGGAAACGTTGCAGTTTGGTTCCAAAAGCCTTGATGTGAGCGTACAGCTGGCTCACCGCTGCATCTTTTCCTTGAAGATTAACATTCAGCGCATTCAGATGCTTTGTTATGTCAACCAAAAAAGCCAGATTTGCCAGCCATACGGGATCGGACAGTTCTTCCATTGGTTGTCCCTTCTCACCCAAAAAATGTCCAATTTCCTCTTTGAGAGAGACAAATCGCTGCAGTGCGGCCCCCCGACCGAGCCACCTCACATCCTTGTGATATATTACGTCACCGTATTCAGCCTGGATGTCACGCAGGAACTGCTGAAACTGTCGGTGGGTTCGAGCTTCAGAGCGAATAGAGTTGATTGTCTTTGTCACTGGTTTCATAACGTCGTCAAACTTGAGCTGTTTGGCGCAGAGAGCCTGCTGGTGAATGACACAGTGAAGTTTGATAGCGTTACCTGCTTCTTCGCTGACTTTATTGCAGATCAATGTGGACAATCCACTTCGCTCACCAGCCGTGGCGGGCGCACCGTCGGTAATGATCCCAGAAACTTTACTCCACGGTAGTTTCATATTATCAACAGCTTCACAAACACAAACGAATGAATCTGTTCCTCTGGTTTGCCCTTGAAGGCTTTTGAGGTCAAGCAGCTCCTCTGTCACGTTCATGTTGTCATCAGCTCCTCTTCAAAATATAAGTAGTTGTGCAGTGTCAGATGCATCGGTGCTTTCATCGCAGGCTAATGAGAAATAATCAAAAGGCCCTCCCCGTCCCCCAGTTGTCTCTGAATATCTGACGATATGTCCTCAACTCTCCAGCCAGGAAAACATTCATAAATTCTTGCTTCTTCTCGGGGCAAATGCTCTCCACCATTTTTATGACACAGTCTTTGATGAACGCACCTTCACTAAAAGGTTTTCCATGTTTCCCTTTGACTCAGAGGCCCGTGAAGACTCTCTGTTGTGATGCCGGAGCAGCTTGGAGTTGCTTCACTTTTTCAGCGCGGCCTCTCCCCGTTAGGTTGCCGTACGTTGGAGCATGTTTAGTCTCGTAGTGTCTCTTTACGTTGAAATCCTTAAACAAGGCAACCGCCTCTTTACAAATTAGACAAACACAATTGCCTCGATTTTCAGTGAAGAAGTATTGTAATTCCCACCGCTCCTGAAAGCGGCGGCCCTCACTGTCAACTTTTCTCTTTTTTTTTTGCGGTTGCCATGGCAGAAATGATTTGAGAAGAGTTCACGGCACGGATGCAGAGCCAGATAGCATGAGAACGGTGCTGCCACCGTGTGGTGAAAGGAGGAATTACATCTTTACATTTGTATGATTTATTTATTCTGACAGAGCTAGCGAGCCATAACTAACACATTATAAGACCGAAGCTGCGGGCCGTATGAAATCTGACCGCGGGCCAATCACGGCCTGCGGGCCGGACTTTGGACATGCCTGGTGTAGAATAAAACAAAAAATAAACATCAATCAAAAGAAAAGTGTGGAATATTTCCAACATGGCTCCAACATGCCGAGCTCTTATTGGCTGCTTTTCCTTCAGTCTGTGCTCCATCGCAAACCATCTCCGTCTCGGCAGGAAGTGTTGCTTAGAATTCTGAATAAATAAGAAGCCACGCCCCCTTACCCTCCAGGCTCCGCCTCTTCCAGGGCTGCACGGTGAGAGCCACACCTGAAGACACCATCAGTTCACCTTCTCTGAGTCTCACTAAGACCTCCCAGGTGTCCTCTGGTCTGATGTCCTCTTCTGTCTGTTGGTCCCAGCAGGTCTCTTCTTCTTCATCGTTGTTCCTCCATGAAGGTCTGATTCACAACATCTCTGAGGATGATGATGATGAGTCTGCTGCTGGACTCTGAAGGACTGATGAGGATCCAAGCAGCTGTTGATCTCTTGCTCGTCCTCTCCTCTTCGTCAGAGACATCTTCATCACAGTCTGATGGTTGAAGAAGAAGAAAAAGAAGAAGTGTACTGACAGCAGCAGGTTTATCATTGTTAAATTTATTTCCTTTAAAATTCATTAAAAAAAAATTTTGAAAAATGTGAAAATACATTTCTATATAAAAGAATATTTTCATACAAACAACCCATTCTGTATTTCAGTGTGACATCATCTGCTTTTTAAAGTGTGAACCAAACTGTTTTAAACTGAGTCATAATAATACAAACAGCTGATGGGACATCACAGGACAGAAGAAACGTCACAAGTGAAATAAAAACCAACCATCAACCATCAGTGATGTCATTGTTGGTTTGTGAACGTTATGAAGCCTCGAGACATTTGATTCACTTTGGATTTGATGAGAGAAGTTGAATGGGAGTCTATGGAGCCGGAGGCTTTTTGGAGCCGACCTCTAGTGGCACTCGCTGGTATTGCAGCTGAAGACACTTCTGGATCAGAACCATTTTACAGACCTGAAGCTACAAACTCTTTTATATCCAGACTGTGGTTCAGTCACATCGTTTTCATGTGAAGCTCAAACAACGTGATGATGTCATGAGGTCACATCACCACCACGTAAAGAAAGTCTGGACTCAAACACTTCAGGGTGATTAGAGGGTGAAAGTCAGCAGAAAGAGTCTCTGCAGGGAAACACAGGAAATAAAAAAACACACCGAGAGGCCTTCATACAGACGTCTGTGTCTGAGGACGGAAGAGACACTGGACGTTCTCCAGAGGACTGAATGTGTCCTTGTCTCTGTTTCAGGTGACAGTATTTCAGTGTTAAGGTGAGCGCTGTGACTTTAATGCACATAACCTCCCTCCACCGACCCGTTTGGTTCTGTGACTCAGCAGACTCTGGAGGAATGACTCTATTATCCGGGTGTGTTCCCCCCTTCCCCCACTGACCCGAGCCGAGCCGGGCCGAGCCGACCTTCTATAGCAGGAGGCAGCCGCTCTTCCTGCCTTTTTTCTTGGCCTGCAGCGCAGCCCTGGTGGCCATCTCGAACACCTCCCTCACGCCGTCCTTCGTCTTGGCCGAGCACTCCAAGTACCCGAATCCGTTGATGCAGTTGGTCATTTCCCACCCATCCTCCAGCTTCACTGGCTCCTGAGTGGACAAACCAGAACCATGAATGAGGACCAGCTCACAACCAACAGTGTGCTTCAGTGCAGAGAACATGTGAAGAACACGCCATCGGTCACAGGAATGACTTCACTGGAAGACCTCCAGGCTCATAACAACACTGCATACGTTCCAGGATCCAGACTACCAGACTGACTACACTACAAACAGATTCAGTACGTCCCAGTACACAGTATGTTAAGTATAGTATGTCCAGGATGTTCTGCTACATCTGCAGGTCAGCATGCTGCTCTGGATGTTCTGACCCACAATCCTTTGCAGCAGAAGACATCACATCGACTGAGCTGCAGAGAGAGTTTTTATGGTGAAGCAGTTTGTCCCAGTTCTACACACCTGCAGAAATGATCAGAGACGCTCGAAACATTCAGAAATAACAGATTTCACTTCATTTATCATCATCGACGGAGAACTGTGGCGTGTTTAAACCCAACTTTTACCTTCAGAATCATCAGCAGGTTCGTTTTGAGCCCGACAGCAGAGTGACAGCAGGAAGCTGCAGCAGAACCCACAGAGAGGGCTGCAGCACTGGGTGTGTAAGCCCCGCCCCTCCGTGTCTACTACTATAGTAAACCCCGCCCCCTCCTGAGTTTCTAGGACCTGATGGTTCGGGTTGCAACGGTGAGAGATTTTCACAGGATGATAACCGTCTTAGAAAATATCACATTATGACTGTATCACTGTACACTGTAGTTAATATTGTTATTCTTCTCATTCTTATTAATGTTTTTATTAGAATCAGTTTCCTGGAGGTGTGTTGAGCTCAGCGTCAGCACCACGACCTGGAGAAGATGCAGCAAATCATTTCAACAGCGTATTTTATGATTTACATTTAAACAATCGTATCTGTGTGGAGAGATTCTGAAAGATGTGTTTCCTCCTTCTCAGACACTTTGTCCAAGTTCTTTTATAAACTAAATATTAAGTTTTAAGTCTGAAGTTATCGTTCATTGTTTTGTGTGTGTCTGTGAGTCTGTGTGGTGTGTGTGTGTGTGTGTGAGTCTGTGTGTGTGTGTGAGAGAGAGTCTGTGTGTGTGTGTATGTGTGTGTGTGTGTGTGTGTGTGTGTGTGTGTGTGTGTGTGTGTGTGTGTGTGTGTGTGAGTGTGTGTGTGTGTGTGTGTGTGTGTGTGTGTGTGTGTGTGTGTGTGTGTGTGTGTGTGTGTGTGTGTGTGTGTGTGTGTGTGTGTGTGTGTGTGTGTGTGTGTGTGTGTGTGTGTGTGTGTGTGTGTGTGTGTGTGTGTGTGTGTGTGTGTGTGTGTGTGTGTGTGTGTGTGTGTGTGTGTGTGTGTGTGTGTGTGTGTGTGTGTGTGTGTGTGTGTGTGTGTGTGTGTGTGTGTGTGTCCACTGCTGACATCTCGTTCACTGTGTGGCCTTCAGACACCTCTGGAAGATTTTATGAAGTGGAGCCGCTAATAAACGACATCAGTAGCTCTGTTTGACTTTTAAACTATTTTGATTTGGACTCACTGAGAAGAGAGAATACATTTCTATCATAACTCAGTCAGGAAGCTGAGATTTAAAAAAAGGTTGACGTGAAAAGTCTTTTCTATTACATCATCCAAAACTGGAATAATAATAAATAGCGACCTGCTTCATCTTGGACAGCTGCCTTCGCGTGTGCTCGTCGTTCCTCAGGTCCTTCTTGTTTCCCACCAGAATGATCGGAACGTTGGGACAGAAGGCTTTCACCTCCGGACTCCACTTCCTTTGAATGTTCTCTGAGGAGGACAGGAGGAGGACACGTTAGACACCAGGAGGACACCAGGAGGACATGTTAGACACCAGGAGGACACCAGGAGGACACGTTAGACACCAGGAGGACATCAGGAGGACAGGAGGAGGACACGTTAGACAACAGGAAGAACCCAGGAGGACACGTTAGACATCAGGAGGACATCAGGAGGACACATTAGACACCAGGAAGAACCCAGGAGGACACAAACACAGTTAACCACTATCAGAGAGGATCTATCAGAGGTTCTATCAGAGAGGTTCTATCAGAGAGGATCTATCAGAGGTTCTATCAGAGAGGTTCTATCAGAGAGGATCTATCAGAGAGCTTCTATCAGAGAGGTTCTATCAGAGCGGTTCTATCAGAGAGGATCTATCAGAGAGGATCTATCAGAGAGGTTCTATCAGAGAGGATCTATCAGAGCGGTTCTATCAGAGAGGATCTATCAGAGAGGTTCTATCAGAGAGGTTCTATCAGAGAGGATCTATCAGAGAGGTTCTATCAGAGAGGTTCTATCAGAGCGGTTCTATCAGAGAGGATCTATCAGAGAGGATCTATCAGAGAGGTTCTATCAGAGAGGATCTATCAGAGAGGATCTATCAGAGAGGTTCTATCAGAGAGGTTCTATCAGAGAGGTTCTATCAGAGCGGTTCTATCAGAGAGGATCTATCAGAGGTTCTATCAGAGAGGATCTATCAGAGCGGTTCTATCAGAGAGGATCTATCAGAGAGGATCTATCAGAGAGGTTCTATCAGAGAGGTTCTATCAGAGCGGTTCTATCAGAGAGGATCTATCAGAGAGCTTCTATCAGAGAGGATCTATCAGAGAGGTTCTATCAGAGAGGATCTATCAGAGAGGTTCTATCAGAGAGGTTCTATCAGAGAGGTTCTATCAGAGTTTCCTACCTAAGCTGTCAGGACTGTCCACAGAGAAACACATGAGGACGACATCGGTGTCGTCCAGAGGTCTCAGACGGATGTAGTCCTCCTGACCCGCTGTGTCCCACAGAACGAGCTCCACCTGCAGGAGGAAGGTGGAACTGCTTCACTACCACATCAGTGTCTTCATGAGTCAGACTTTCCTCTGACTTCATTAAAAAACCTGCAAGCAGGTTCCAGGTGAGAGATGAAACATCAGCTCACCTGTTTACCGTCCACCTCGATGTCCGCCACTTGGCTCTGAAAGACGATGGGCACGTAGACCTCCGGGAACTGGTCCTCGCTGAACACCACCAGGAGGCAGGTCTTCCCACAGGCTCCATCTCCCACCACCACCAGCTTCTTCCTGATCGCACCCATCTGAGGACACAGTGAGGACATCTAGCATCGGATCAGGGAGTTCACAGCTCCATGAATGTTCTTCAAGTCAGACAGACTCTACAACCTACAATCAGCTGCAGTGATTCATCCCAATGTAGTGATCAGTCCCTGTAAACGTCAGGTGTTCAGATGTGCTGCAGGTGTTCAGGTGTGTTCAGGTGTGCTGCAGGTGTTCAGGTGTGCTGCAGGTGTTCAGGTGTGCTGCAGGTGTGCAGGTGTGTTCAGGTGTGCAGCAGGTGTGTTCAGGTGTGCTGCAGGTGTTCAGGTGTGCTGCAGGTGTTCAGGTGTGTTCAGGTGTGCTGCAGGTGTTCAGGTGTGTTCAGGTGTGCTGCAGGTGTGTTCAGGTGTGCAGCAGGTGTGCAGCAGGTGTTCAGGTGTGTTCAGGTGTGCTGCAGGTGTTCAGGTGTGCTGCAGGTGTGTTCAGGTGTGCAGCAGGTGTGCAGCAGGTGTTCAGGTGTGTTCAGGTGTGCTGCAGGTGTTCAGGTGTGTTCAGGTGTGCTGCAGGTGTGTTCAGGTGTGTTCAGGTGTGTTGCAGGTGTTCAGGTGTGCAGCAGGTGTTCAGGTGTGCAGCAGGTGTTCAGGTGTGCAGCAGGTGTTCAGGTGTGTTGCAGGTGTTCAGGTGTGCTGCAGGTGTTCAGGTGTGTTCAGGTGTGCTGCAGGTGTTCAGGTGTGCAGCAGGTGTTCAGGTGTGCTGCAGGTGTTCAGGTGTGTTCAGGTGTTCAGGTGTGCAGGTGTTCAGGTGTGTTCAGGTGTGCTGCAGGTGTTCAGGTGTGTTCAGGTGTGCTGCAGGTGTTCAGGTGTGTTCAGGTGTGCAGCAGGTGTTCAGGTGTGCAGCAGGTGTTCAGGTGTGCAGCAGGTGTTCAGGTGTGCTGCAGGTGTTCAGGTGTGTTCAGGTGTGCAGCAGGTGTTCAGGTGTGTGCAGGTGTGCAGGTGTGTTCAGGTGTGCAGCAGGTGTTCAGGTGTGTTCAGGTGTGCTGCAGGTGTTCAGGTGTGCAGCAGGTGTTTTCAGGTGTGCAGCAGGTGTTCAGCAGGTGTGCAGCAGGTGTGCAGGTGTGTTCAGGTGTGCTGCAGGTGTTCAGGTGTGTTCAGGTGTGCTGCAGGTGTGCAGGTGTGTTCAGGTGTGCTGCAGGTGTTCAGGTGTGCTGCAGGTGTGCAGGTGTGTTCAGGTGTGCTGCAGGTGTGCAGGTGTGTTCAGGTGTGCTGCAGGTGTTCAGGTGTGTTCAGGTGTGCTGCAGGTGTTCAGGTGTGCTGCAGGTGTTTTCAGGTGTGTTCAGGTGTGCAGCAGGTGTTCAGGTGTGCTGCAGGTGTTCAGGTGTGCAGCAGGTGTTCAGGTGTGCAGCAGGTGTTCAGGTGTGCAGCAGGTGTTCAGGTGTGTTCAGGTGTGCAGCAGGTGTGTTCAGGTGTTGTTCAGGTGTGTTCAGGTGTGCTGCAGGTGTTCAGGTGTGCAGCAGGTGTTCAGGTGTGCTGCAGGTGTTCAGGTGTGTTCAGGTGTGCAGCAGGTGTTCAGGTGTGCTGCAGGTGTTCAGGTGTGTTCAGGTGTGCAGCAGGTGTTCAGGTGTGCTGCAGGTGTTCAGGTGTGGTGTGCAGGTGTGTTCAGGTGTGCAGCAGGTGTTCAGGTGTGCAGGTGTGTTCAGGTGTGTTCAGGTGTGCAGGTGTGTTCAGGTGTGCAGGTGTGTTCAGGTGTGCTGCAGGTGTTCAGGTGTGTTCAGGTGTTCAGGTGTGCAGCAGGTGTTCAGGTGTGTTCAGGTGTGTTCAGGTGTGCTGCAGGTGTTCAGGTGTGTTCAGGTGTGCTGCAGGTGTTCAGGTGTGCTGCAGGTGTTCAGGTGTGTTCAGGTGTGTTCAGGTGTGATGCAGGTGTTCAGGTGTGCTGCCGGTGTTCAGGTGTGTTCAGGTGTGTTCAGGTGTGCTGCAGGTGTTCAGGTGTGCTGCCGGTGTTCAGGTGTGTTCAGGTGGGCTGCAGGTGTTCAGGTGTGCAGCAGGTGTTCAGGTGTGTTCAGGTGGGCTGCAGGTGTTCAGGTGTGCTGCCGGTGTTCAGGTGTGTTCAGGTGTGTTCAGGTGTGCTGCAGGTGTTCAGGTGTGCTGCCGGTGTTCAGGTGTGTTCAGGTGTGTTCAGGTGGGCTGCAGGTGTTCAGGTGTGCAGCAGGTGTTCAGGTGTGTTCAGGTGTGCAGCAGGTGTTCAGGTGTGTTCAGGTGTGCTGCAGGTGTGCAGCAGGTGTTCAGGTGTCAGAGCTGCGTCGGCATGCTGTGAAAAGATGAAGATGAATCCATGAAGACCAGCTGAGTCCTGGATCCACATTTATTGCTGCCTCTCTGACCTGGTGTAAAACCACCAACCCTTCCGTGCTACACCTGCATGCAGACATGGAAATTCACCTGATGGTCCCGAGCTGAGCGGTGTCTTCAAAATAAAAGCATCAATGACGTAGTCAACAAAGTAATCTGTATTATTCAAACAAACAGCAACAAAATGGATAGATATTGTTTTAATTCGTAGCTCCAACATGTGCAGCATCTGGTTGTCAAATAGCAGCTTAAGTGGAGCCATGTTTGTTTTTGAGTCCTCTGTTGAGGCTCCACTGACTGGTTCATAGTTCTGTTGTTGGTTGAAACACAGTGACCCATGTGGAGCCAGTGTTCTCCCACTGCAGCGAGGTGTGCATGAATGCTTCATGGAGCGTTCAGGAACGCTGCCTTCCTGTTTCTGGAGTCAACACACACAGAAGCAGCAGTTTCATCAGTCGCTGTCCAGATGAGTAAAATCCCAGCGGCGGTTCCTCGGTTCCTGCTGCTGGAACCTGTGGGACCAAACGTCCTCCTCGCCGCCGTCCTTCGGCCTCATCACACGTTCACCTTCAATAACTGTTTTCCTGATAATCTCTCGTCTCTTCATCAGGAGGATTGACACATTTCAAGTAGACTGACTTGACTATTTATGATGTGTCAGCAGAAGTGAGCTGATATTTAACATGTAACTTTCATCAGTGTTCATCCTTTAGGAAACATGAACATCGAAACAAAATCTTCTGTCAATACAGCCAGTGTTTGTTCGATGTTGTTCTTACTGCATATAAAAACCACCACGTGATTCTGTCTTTAAATAAAACAACCAACCTGTCGAAACACTTTGTGAGCCAGTAAAATCCAAACCAACACTGACAAAAAAAATACAATTCAAAACAACCAACAACAGACTCAACATTTAACATCTACGTAGGCCTGAAAACAAAAAATAATGTTGGAGATATTTAGTTTGATCAAACTGAAGAAATCCCAGAATGTCCACAGAAACCATCTCATTCATTTGATCAAAGAATAAAACATGGACATGTGGGATACAAATCTAAATGTTAAACTATGTTGATCAAATAAAGTCTCAGGATAAACTGTGACGTTTACTGAAGGTTCAAATGTAAATCAAGTTCAATCATCATCAGGAGTTTAATCACACACCTGCAGGACATGAACAGCCTTTAATGTCCTCATGATCTGACGACGTTGACGTTGGATTTGAACTTCACTTCCTTCTTGCTTGTTTACCTCCAGAACAAAGACTCGAACTTCTGACTGAACTTTCATTTACACTCCTCGTCCTCACGCAGGTCTGAGTTTCTCTTTGCATCCTTTCCGGAAGCAAACGATTATCTCTCTAACTGAGTCTGTGATGACAGCTGGCCTCGTGAACCCGCTTCATAACCACCGACACGGACACCGAGACACCGACACACGGACACCGAGACACCGGGACATGGACACCGAGACACCGGGACATGGACACCGACCGAGCACGAACCGAGTCAGTAGTTCCTTGTGAATGATGTTTACCGTCTGAATGGTGAAACCTGCCCGTCTGTAGTTGTTCCTGTCGGACCAGCGGGGGGTGCCCCAACGGTGCTGCGGAGATGACTCCGCCCACTCAGCGGACTTCCAGCCAATGAGAGCGCTGCGAAGAGCCACACTGACTCGGTCCATCCGGGCAGTGAGGAACCTGTCAGCCAATGGGAACACTGTACATGTGTTTTCACGCCTACCTTTCCTTCGGCGCACCTGAATATCTTCTTCAGCCTGTTTGGTCGGTGAACCTTCTGGGAGGCTGAAGTCCTCCTAAAACGACATGTAAAGTAGGAAGATATGAATGCTGGCGCTGGATTGGACCAGCGGGGAAACGAACTGTAATTCGTTGTGGACTTAATGTTAAAGTTTGGTCCTCTCAAACATATGTATGACCAGTCAGACGGACGTCACAGAGTGCTCTCCGACAAGTCACGTTGCTTTTTCTTTGTTGTATGGAGAATTACTATGATAGTCCTTTTTCATGATTTAGTTCCCCTCCTACTTTATTTTGAAAGTCTCCCTGTTCTCTTATTTTGAAGTACACACACCCATATCGGAAGCGTTGTCAACATCTATTTATTGTTATTATTATTATTATTTATTAATCCAGGTCAGCAGACGTGTTGATTAATAAAACTCATTTGTTTTGATAATCCGGGCGCGCAGATTTCCACGTTTGTATTTTATCATACGCGTCGATCACGTGGTCAGGTCGGAGGAAGTTGACTTGTATGGACCAATGAGCGTCGAGCTGGTGAAGATAGCGTTCGGCCATTGGCTGGTACAAAACGAAGGCAGTTTGAACGCGAACGTTGCATCTCGCGCGGCGGCTGGTTTATTGTGCGCGTCGCTGAGGGAACAGACGGTGTCGGTGAGCTCTTCAACGGTCAGTACTTTAGTTGGACAGCAGGAACTCTTCCCGTTGACTCTGTCCACCTGAAGGCGGTGATGTTTGATCCGTGTTCGGCAGCGAGCTGATAGTTCGGTTCGTGTGAAGGTTGCTAACGCTCCGGTGGGAAGCTGCTAGGTGTTAGCTCGCCAGTTAGCTTCACTCCAGCTCAGAAATATGACGTCACGAGCTCCCACCAGGCTGTAACTGAACATTTCCTTCTTTCGTTCGTTTCTGGTCAGTTCGGAACAAACAGCTGTGATGATGGCCGACAGTGAGTCCGTTGGAGCCTCTGAGCGCTATGAGTTTGATGCTCCGTCCCACGTCGTGGACTTCAAAGATCTGCTGGATGCAGGAAGCGACGACCAGTGGTTCGGTAAGTCTGCCCTCAACATGTGGACCGAACCGGCAGCCGGGTCACCACAGCAGGTTGGAACTTTCCCAGCTGCTCTTGAACGCACCGTCAGGTCGTTCTCCGTCTTCGTGAAACTTGTTTGTGTGTCTGCTGATCAGCCCAACAGGCAGACAGTCACCTGATCACTCCTCTGAGGCCCGACCAGCCGCTGGGCAGAAGTGAAGAGCCCGGGGCCGCTGCAGAACCGGAGGTCCGGACGGATGTGGACTCTGGTCAGTGTGTCTGCAGTGAATGATGACAGCATCTGTACCGGTGATGTTCTGACCTCCGACCCGGTTAACGTGAGCCCGTCTGCTCTGATGGATCTTCCAGGTCCCGACACGTCCTCCTCTCCACCTTCCAACATCGTCACGTCCTGGGGGGCCGAACCCGGAGCTCGGCCCGACGGCCGGCGGAGGACCGGAACCGCTCGTGCGGCCGCTGCGCAGCCACGCAGGTACGCTGCTTCACCTGTTTGCTCCTCAGCAACATCCTCAAAGAACCCGTGCGCTGTCGCGTCCCTGCTTGTGATGGACGGACCTTCAGTGACTCCGGTTCTGAAGCCGAGTCCAGCGGACCCGTTGCGGCGGGACAGGGTCGTCGGTCCGGTTCCTCCCGGTTCTCCTGGTTTGGGTCACGAGTTGTGACGTGACGAGACGTGAGGAAGAGGAGTTACAAAGATGAAGACTGCAGCGGCTCAAAGAAAAGGAGCCGTTTCATGAGGGAAACTCGCCGGGACGGTTTTTGTTCTGGACTTGAGAGGAAACATCTGAACTGTAACAAACTCAGACACACTTCACGTTTCATCTGTTTGTTTTTCTAACCCACTGATTTTATTTCAGGGTTTCAAAGCGTAAAACGACCGGCGGTCCGTCAGCACCGCCGCCACCAAAGAAACAGAGAGAGTAAGTGTCTTCGTTGGATCTGAAACCCCGAAGAGGCTTCAGAGGTCCGTTTACTCTCCACAGAGAGCTCAGAACAAACTGGGTCAGAACCACTGCTTTGTGTTTCTGTAGGAGTCCTGTTGGTCAGAAATCCAGGAGTGGACCGATGAGCTCCAGGTCTGCAGCCAAAGGCCCTGCAGCCGCTTCCACCTCCAGAAGGTGAGTTGAATTCTTCCACCTCCACACGGTGAGTTGAATTCTTCCACCTCCACACGGTGAGTCGAATTCTTCCACCTCCACACGGTGAGTCGAATTCTTCCACCTCCAGGTGAGTCGAATTCGAATGAGTTGAATTCTTCCACCTCCACACGGTGAGTCGAATTCTTCCACCTCCAGACGGTGAGTCGAATTCTTCCACCTCCACACGGTGAGTCGAATTCTTCCACCTCCACACGGTGAGTCGAATTCTTCCACCTCCACACGGTGAGTCGAATTCTTCCACCTCCAGAAGGTGAGTCGAATTCTTCCACCTCCAGGTGAACCTCCACACGGTGAGTCGAATTCTTCCACCTCCACACGGTGAGTCGAATTCTTCCACCTCCAGAAGGTGAGTCTTCCACCTCCACACGGTGAATTCTTCCACCTCCAGAAGGTGAGTCGAATTCTTCCACCTCCACACGGTGAGTCGAATTCTTCCACCTCCACACGGTGAGTCGAATTCTTCCACCTCCACACGGTGAGTCGAATTCTTCCACCTCCACACGGTGAGTCGAATTCTTCCACCTCCACACGGTGAGTCGAATTCTTCCACCTTCCACCTCCACACGGTGAGTCGAATTCTTCCACCTCCACACGGTGAGTCGAATTCTTCCACCTCCACACGGTGAGTCGAATTCTTCCACCTCCACACGGTGAGTCGAATTCTTCCACCTCCACACGGTGATCGAATTCTTCACGCCCTCCAACAGCAGCGGTGATGTCACAGCAGGTTGAGACCAACCAATCAGGTGTTGGGACTGAAAGTGAACGCCGGTGTGATTGTTGCCATCAAAAATGTCTTATTTTCTCAAAAATTGCGATATAATTCGAGGAGATTTAAATGAATTTATTTGCCTGAAACTTGCATGAATTAGATAAAATTGCAACCAAAAAAAAGAAATTTAAGCACTACCTGATTCAGTAATAAATATGCAATGACTTCCTGTGATAATTATCATGCTGCACATCAGAAATATTTTAGTTTTAATCTGTTCTTTCTATTTATTTATTTATTTATTTATGTCCTCAGTAACTGGTATAACAGCAGGTGGTCCGTCTCTCTGATGATGATGATGAACTGTGATTGTGTCCACCAGGCCGAGCAGCTCTGAAGAACAGGAGCTGGAGCACATCAGGAAGCTGCAACAGGAAGTGTCTCTGCACCGTAAGAAGAACGAGGCCAGCTACAAGGCTGCTCTGGCTGGCAGTGAGTCCGTGTTCCTGCTGCTGTCGCACGTGGTGCTCCGCTCCTCCGTTTCAGGTGGACTTCAACACCGTCTGGATCTCTGTTGTTTCAGATCCACCACCGAAGAAGATGCTCCTGTCCAACACGGTGCCCAAAGACTTCAACTTCAGCACCAACAGCCGAGCGAAGGCGTCCGCTTCGTCCGACACGTCCCACAAGGACGTGGACTTTGTCCATCAGCTGCGCCGACCCTCGTCCCCGGTAAGAAGTTCTTCTGAGCTCAGCTGGAAGTTCAGCTGCAGTCTGAAGGATAAACTGTCCACTCATCCACAACACGCTTAGAAAGAACACGCTTAGAAAGAACACGCTTAGAAAGAGCACGCTTAGAAAGAACACGCTCAGAAAGAACACGCTTAGAAAGAGCACGCTTAGAAAAGGCATGTTTAGAAAGAACACGTTTAGAAAGAACACGCTTAGAAAGAGCATGCTTAGAAAGAGCACGTTTAGAAAGAGCACGCTTAGAAAGAGCACGTTTAGAAAGAACACGCTTAGAAAGAGCACGTTTAGAAAGAACACGCTTAGAAAGAACACGCTTAGAAAGAGCACGTTTAGAAAGAACACGTTTAGAAAGAGCACGTTTAGAAAGAACACGCTTAGAAAGAACACGCTTAGAAAGAGCACGTTTAGAAAGAACACGCTTAGAAAGAGCACGTTTAGAAAGAACACGCTTAGAAAGAGCACGTTTAGAAAGAACACGCTTAGAAAGAACACGCTTAGAAAGAACACTCTTAGAAAGAGCACGTTTAGAAAGAACACGCTTAGAAAGAACACGCTTAGAAAGAACACGCTTAGAAAGAGCACGTTTAGAAAGAACACGTTTAGAAAGAGCACGTTTAGAAAGAACACGCTTAGAAAGAACACGCTTAGAAAGAACACTCTTAGAAAGAGCACGTTTAGAAAGAACACGCTTAGAAAGAACACGCTTAGAAAGAACACGCTTAGAAAGAACACGCTTAGAAAGAACACTCTTAGAAAGAGCACGTTTAGAAAGAACACGCTTAGAAAGAACACGCTTAGAAAGAACACGCTTAGAAAGAGCACGTTTAGAAAGAACACGTTTAGAAAGAGCACGTTTAGAAAGAACACGCTTAGAAAGAACACGCTTAGAAAGAGCACGTTTAGAAAGAGCACGTTTAGAAAGAACACGCTTAGAAAGAGCACGTTTAGAAAGAACACGCTTAGAAAGAGCACGTTTAGAAAGAACACTCTTAGAAAGAACACGCTTAGAAAGAACACGCTTAGAAAGAACACGCTTAGAAAGAGCACGTTTAGAAAGAGCACGCTTAGAAAGAACACGTTTAGAAAGAACACGCTTAGAAAGAACACGCTTAGAAAGAGCACGTTTAGAAAGAGCTCAGCTCGACACGTACATGTGAAACATGTAAAAACCAACAGGATGTCTCCTCCGTCCGTGTTCCTGCAGGCGAAGGCCCGGAGAGGAGCCACGGTGCCCAAACCCTTCAACCTATCCACCGGCACCAAGAGGAAGGGGGAGGAGCCTGCTGCCTACGTGCCCATGGCCCAGCAGATAGAGCAGTTCCAGAGGAGAACCCCCACCCGCTACCATCTGCGCAGCCGCAGCAGTCAAGTGAGAGGTGAGCAGAAGCTGCTGGAGAGGTGGAGATGTTCTCCTGCACAGAGGGCTCACTCTGCTCACTGAACCAACACCTGTTTCTGTCAGGACCCTCCCCAGTGAAGGGGGACCACCTGAAGCTCACCCAGCCTCACTCCCCCCACCTTATGACCCGCCAGAGGAGCCGGCCAATCGCAGCGAAGAGCAGCTCTCAGCTGGAGGCGGAGGAGGCGGAGCAATTTCACAAGTGAGGCTCTTTACTTTGTTCCTGCTCGTCTGTCAGAAGCTTTTTGTAGCTCTCGTCTTAACATGTCTTTAAATATCATGTCGTTCATATGTCCTGCTGCTCCACCTGCTGCTCCACCTGCTGCTCCCACACATCACAACACTGCCTTCATTTATACTCTCCATGTCTGCTTCTGGAGTGGGCTGATGGTCCACCTGTTTACAGATGTAGAGCACCATCAATCTGATATTATACCAACATGCTGGGGTTGAAACTGAGGCTCCTGATTGGTCGGTGCAGTCGTCCTCTCTGGTTTAAGATCAAGTGCTGCTGCTTTAATCCCAGGTTTAAGATCAAGTGCTGCTGCTTTAATCCCAGGTTTAACATCAAATGCTGCTGCTTTAATCCCAGGTTTAAGATCAAGTGCTGCTGCTTTAATCCCAGGTTTAAGATCAAGTGCTGCTGCTTTAATCCCAGGTTTAACATCAAGTGCTGCTGCTTTAATCCCAGGTTTAAGATCAAGTGCTGCTGCTTTAATCCCAGGTTTAAGATCAAGGCCCTGGAACTGAACAAGAAGATCCTGGAGAGTGCCGAGGAGCTGAAGAAGCCGGCCGTGAAGGAGCCCACCGTCCCGCAACACTTTGAGCTGGAGATTGAAAGAAGGCTGCAGGAGAGACAGAGCAGGAAGCCTGAGGACGGCGAGGAGAAGCCCCCCGCCTTCAGAGCCAAGCCCCTCCCCAAGAAGGTCCTGGAAGGAGTCCAAGTGAGTTTAAAGACAGGAAGTTCCCTCTGAAAGTGTGACAACAGGAAGCTGTGCAGGTGTAAAAAGGTTCCTCCTTCAACAGGGGCTGCCAGAGAAGAAGGTTCCGTTTCCAACGGTGCCCGAGTCGCCAGCGTTCGCCCTCAAGAAGAGGGTTCGTGTGGAGCGACAGGTGGAGGAGGTGAGGAGTGTTTCAGGTCTTCAGTTCACCCTCCACCTCCACCTCCACCTGACTGTCTCTGTCTTCCAGGTCAAACCGCCCTCCCCCATCAAGGTGCCCCCGGTGCCCCACTTCGGCCTCCCCTTCCAGCCCCGGCTGCCAGAGAAGCACCAGGTGGAGGTGTGTCCTTTCTCCTTCGAGCAGCGGGAGCGAGAGAGACGGGCGCTGAGAGAGAAGAAGATGGAGGAGCAGCAGAGCCTGGAGGTGGCGTCTCCCCTCCACAACACCACTTCTCCCTCTGCAACACCAACACACCTGTTAAAGCTCTTTTCTGCTGCTGAACACCTGCAGGTCCCTCAGTTCAAGGCCCAGCTGCTGCCCCACTTCCACACGGTGGTCCTCCCCGAGAAGAAGAAGCTGGAGCCCACCAAGCCGGAGCCCTTCAGACTGCTGCTGGATGAACGGGGAGCTGTGAAGAGCAGCCGCTGGGAGCAGATGGTAGGACGGACCTGCTGCTCTTCTTCATGTGGATGTGTTCTCTGAAGTCCAACCATCATCTGTGTGTTCCAGGTGAAAGAAGAGCAGAAACATCAGGAGGAAGCAGCGGCCTTCAAAGCCCGGCCCAACACGGTGACTCACAAAGAGCCCTTCAGGCCCAGGAGGGAGAACCGGGCCGCACCGGGTAAGACGCCAACACGCCTCTGGACCGCCAGTCCACCGGAAAACGGCAAGATCCCAGCTGACGTGTTTCCCATTTCCTAACGTGTTTCATGTTTCCTGACGTGTTTCCTGGCGTGTTTCATGTTTCCTGACGTGTTTCCTGGCATGTTTCCTGGCGTGTTACGTGTTTCCTGGCGTGTTTCATGTTTCCTGACGTGTTTCCTGACGTGTTTCCTGGCGTGTTTCGTGTTTCCTGACGTGTTTCCTGACGTTTCCTGGCGTGTTTCCCGACGTGTTTCCTGACGTGTTTCCCGACGTGTTTCCCGACGTTTCCTGACGTGTTTCCTAACGTGTTTCCTGACGTGTTTCCCGACGTTTCCTGACGTGTTTCCCGACGTGTTTCCCGACGTTTCCTGCTCCCCTGTATAGAATATAAAGCGGTGTTCTCGGGTGTTTTCAGCTCCTCCTTGTTCTGCAGCCGTTGAGGCCTTCGAGCTGGCGACGGAGCGCCGGGCCCGGGAGTGGCAGGACTACGAGCGGCTGGCCGGAGAGAAAGAGGCTCTCAGGGCGCAGATGGAGGCGGGGCAGAGACGGGAGGAGGAGCAGAGGGAGAAAGAGGAGGTCGCCCGTCTGCGGCAGGAACAGGTGACTGAAAACAAACCCTTCCATCAGCCGTGGTTCTGTCCGGTCTGAATCTGTGACCCGGTTCTGCGGCTTTCGGTCCTCGGTCAGACTGAGCTTGTAGAAGCTCCTCCGGTCCGACCCGGTCCACACCGAGTCTGACGGCTTCCTCCTCCTCTGCAGGTCCACAAGGCTCGGCCCGTCAGAAACTACAAACCTGTAGCGGTGAAGAAGAGTGAAGTTCCTCTCACCGTCCCAGAGTCTCCCAACTTCTCCGACCGCTTCCGCCTGTGATGATCCGACTGGCTGCTTCCACAGAACCCCTTCACTGCTGCACGGCTTCAGGCCTGAAGTGGACCTCCACCGGTCCTGTTGGTCAGCAGGGAGCAGAACCCAACGTTGTACATACATGTGATTTGAGATGCTGACTGTGTTTCTGAGCTGTAGGTTTGAACCTGCTGCTGTACTTCCTGTCTGAGTCTGTTTTTACTTTTCCTTTAATAAAAGTCGTCAGATACCACCGATGGTTCTGGTTCTGAACACTTCATGTCTGTGACTGTTGGTGTTATTTCTGACCAACCTGACTGGAGGATTAAATCACACTAAATATAAAATAATAAATACATTCAACAATATGAAAAACTAATAAATCACAGATTAGTTGAACTGAATATCTGTTAGAAAATAACGACCCACATTTCAACTGAAGTCTTTCCATCCTTAATAAAATCCCAAATTCAGATGTTTTCAACATGTTTTTAAGAGCAGAATTCAGATCGTTGGTTTAGACCCGTCCAGACTATAAAATGACATATATTTACACTAAACATTAAGATGATGTCACGATACCATGGTTCTACTGGTTTATTGTTTAAATGCTCAATCACGACAGGAAGTGACTCCTGTTCCACTTTAATAAACCCGGTGAGCTGCAGCAGGAAGTCACGGGAAGCAGAAATTACAGGTGAAATACATGAAAATAAATAAGAAACCAGCTGTGGAGTGTTTCAGGTCAGAGTTAGAAAAAAAAAAAAAAAAAAGGCACAGTACGTGTAACTTACAGTAAAATTCAACAAAAAAAATGTAAAAAAAAAGAAGCTGGGGGTCTCCTGAGAGGATTTACGTGACCCTTGACCCACACCTCGCTCTGCAGACCAATCAGGAGCTCAGGCAGCTCCAGCAGCAGCACCACAGGGGGCCACGGTGCACGTTGCACCGTCTGACGCCGGGTCAGTGACGATGTCACCGATGAGGACGAGGCCTGAACATCAGGTGACGGCAGGTTTTTTCTTTTATGTTGCACACATTTTAAATTAAACTCACTTCATGTCCACGATGAAAAACAGGAGTCTTCATGGGACCCCTGAGCCTGAGCCCTGAGCCTGACCCCTGACCCCTGACCTCAGGGACCCTGGTGCAGCTGGTGATCCTACTTCAGGAACAGAGGAGCTCCCAAAAATCTTTACACTCCCGTAATGCAACTGTCCACTGAACCGTTTGTTCTTCAGAAAGGCAATAATGTTCCGGAAGTTAGTTTCACACTGGGACTAAAGTAACAGCCGTGTTCTGACATCATCATGATGTTGTGATGATGTCAGCGGGTTGGAGCGTTAGGCCCCGGGGGAATCAAACTGCTCGGTCGACTGTTTGAACATTAACGGGGCAGCGCCTCCACTCTGCCACACAGACTCTCTGCTGTTGTTTTTTGGTTCTGCTGGGAGGATCTCCATGTTTGGTACCCTGAGAGGACTCATGTTGTTATTTGGCGTTAAATAATAATTAGTCATGAATAAGATGTCTGCAGAACATTGAAACTACATTTAGATCCTTAACATGCTGTTCTACTCAAGTCCATCAAATCCTGATAAACCAACAAACACATGATTAACCTGGTCTATTAGGGGCAGGGCCACTGGCCAGCTGATGGTTTAGCTCTTCACTGATTGGTCAGATTACAGTCAGACTCATGTCATGTGATCAGGTGAGATGGTTTGAATGAAGTGTTACTTTTGTCCCAGTTTTTTCCTGAAGTGATAAAATGTTCATGTTTTCTGATTGGCTGCAGCACAGAGCTCTGGGTTTCTGATTGGTTGAAGGACAGAGCTCTGGGTTTCTGATTGGTTGAAGGACAGAGCTCTGGGTTTCTGATTGGTTGAAGGAGAGACCTCTTTGTTTCTGATTGGCTGAAGGACAGAGCTCTGTTTCTGATTGGTTGTCAGAAGTGAGACAAAAGCAGAATCATTTGGAACATGTGACTGAAAGGAGAAGAGGTCACCACTCTGAGGATGAAGAGGATGAAGAGCAGTTGTGATGCTGGGGGCGGGGCCTATGCGTCCTGGTCGGTCTGCAGCAGCAGGTGAGGTGAGGTCCTCTCTGGGAGTTCAGGGGTCCACGAAAGACACGGCGATGTAGCGGACCCCGGCGGTGGTGGGTAGGCCCTCGTGGTAGTGGGTGAGGCGGCCCGGGTGCATGAGGGCCCAGCCTTTACGAGGAGCCTGGATGGAGCAGTCGTACCGCAGGAACTTGCATCCTCCACCCTGCAGGCAGAGGGCAGATCAGCTGACACCACAGAAGAAGAAGAAGAGCTGTCTGTGAAGTTTGTAATGAACTCATGCTCAGATTAGATACTTTTCCACTGCAGGAGCTGAAGGTAAATGGCCTGTTTTAGTTCCATCTGCTTCCTGTTCACTTCAGGAAGAAGCTCCAAGAACTCAGGAACATAGAGAAACTCAGAGGAACATAGAGGAACTCAGAGGAACTTAGACGAACTCAGAGGATCTCTGAGGAACATAGAGGATCTCAGAGGAGCAGAGATGAACTCTGAGTTCCTTTGTGTTCCTCTGTGTTCCTCTGAGAAACATAGAGAAACTCAGAGGTACATAGAGGAACTCAGAGGAACACAGAGGAACTCAGAGGAACATAGAGGAACACAGAGGATCTCAGAGGAAATCAGAGGAACACAGAGGAACAAAGAGGAACACAGAGGAACTCAGAGGAACTTAGAGAAACTCAGAGGAACTTAGAGGAACACAGAGGTACATAGAGGAACAAAGAGGAACTCTGAGTTCCTTTGTGTTCCTCTGTTCCTCTGAGAAACATAGAGAAACTCAGAGGAACACAGAGGATCTCAGAGGAACATAGAGGAACATAGAGGAACTCAGAGGAACTCAGAGGAACATAGAGGAACATAGAGGAACACAGAGGAACATAGAGAAACTCAGAGGAACCTAGAGGATCTCAGAGGAACATAGAGGAACATAGAGAAACTCAAAGGAACTTAGAGGAACTCAGAGGAACATAGAGGAACACAGAGGAACATAGAGAAACTCAGAGGAACTTAGAGGAACTCAGAGGTACATAGAGGAACTCAGAGGAACATAGAGGAACTCAGAGGAACATAGAGGAACATAGAGGAACACAGAAGAACTTAGAGGATCTCAGAGGAACATAGAGGATCTCAGAGGAAATCAAAGGAACTCAGAGGAACATAGAGGAACACAGAAGAACTTAGAGGATCTCAGAGGAACATAGAGGATCTCAGAGGAAATCAAAGGAACACAGAGGAACAAAGAGGAACACAGAGAAACTTAGAGGAACTCAGAGGAACTTAGAGGAACATAGAGGAACACAGAGGAACATAGAGGAACATAGAGGAACACAGAGGAACACAGACGAACTCAGAGGATCTCTGAGGAACATAGAGGATCTCAGACGAACACAGAGGAACAAAGAGGAACATAACGGAACATAGAGAAACTCAGAGGAACTTAGAGGAACTCAGAGGTACATAGAGGAACATAGAGGAACTTAGAGGAACTCAGAGGAACACAGAGGAACAAAGAGGAACACAGAGGAACATAGAGAAACTTAGAGGAACATAGAGGATCTCAGAGGAACACAGAGGAACACAGGAACACAGAGGAACATAGAGAAACTCAGAGGAACTTAAAGGAACTCAGAGGTACATAGAGGAACTCAGAGGAACACAGAGGAACTTAGAGGATCTCAGAGGAACATAGAGGATCTCAGAGGAAATCAGAGGAACACAGAGGAACAAAGAGGGACTCAGAGGAACACAGAGGAACTCAGAGGAACATAGAGGAACTCAGAGGAACACAGAGGAACATAGAGGAACAAAGAGGAACACAGAAGAACTTAGAGGAACTTAGGGGAACATTGAGGAACTCAGGTACATAGAGGAACTCAGAGGAACATAGAGGAACTCAGATGAACTTAGAGGAACATAGAGGAACTCAGAGGAACATCTGACAGGCTGTTAAACTCCTGCAGTGGAAAAGTCAGCAGTTCTCTTCAGATCAGTTCAACAACACAGAAACAACCAGTCAGTGCAAATATGTTCCTTTAAATCTGAGTTCACTCACAATGAATAAATGAAATAGTTTAAACAATGAATGCTTCCTGGGTGTTTGTGGTTTTTAGTCCAGTTCACATTAACACTTCTACAGCTGGAGCAGCAGGAGTTTGTATGCAGCTCAACCTTTTATTTATTTATTTTAGAAATTCAACTCTATCTTCTCCCTCATTGGCTGTAAATGTATCCTTTCATTTGATTATATTTCCACTTCCTCCTGTAGAGGATTAAAATAAAATAAACATTTCCTGTTTAATTGTCATCTTTATAAATTCACTATAATTTTCACGTCGGTTTATTCTTCTATATCTTCAATAAAACAGAGAAACTACAAATAATCAGTAAGTGATGATGGGAAGTTTTCAGTGTGACATCACTGTTGATGTGCTGATGGGATCAGTTCATTGTCTTTTATCTGAGAGTTTCAGGTTGATGTGATTTGTGGTGAATGCAGAAGCTCTGCTGGTGTCGTTAGAACCATTAGATGCTGCATGTTGTTGGATCCAGACATCCTCACAGGACAACATATTACATATATGATGACATAACAAACTGATAAATGTGTTGCGATGCAGAAAACATCATGAATGCAACAATAAAAACATGTCTGCCAGCTCCAGCCTGACGTCATGCAGAAGAGACAGAACCAGAGACAGAGAGGACACGGAGACACGGTCCGTCCCTGCGGGACGTTCAGCTACATGCCAGAAACATGACGGAGGACCACTCTGACGTCAGCATCATGCATCCGATATGATGTTGATCATGCTGGTCGTATTGTGAAGCTCTGTCTTCCATTTCTAGACCACCTCTACTGTGATGTTATGATGGTGCAGTCAGACCAACGATGGCTTCGTGTCCAACATTTCAGCACCTGAGGACACTAAGCTCCGCCCACTTACATCGGAAACCTGACTGCACACTAGACTGGATATAAAAGTGTTCGTAGCTTCAGGTCTGTAAAATGGTTCCGATCCAGAAGTGTCTTCAGCTGCAATACCAGCGAGTGCCACTAGAGGTCAGCTCCAAAAAGCCTCCGGCTCCATAGACTCCCATTCAACTTCTCTCATCAAATCCAAAGTGAATAAAATGTGTCCATCAGTTATCTCGGTGTTGTTAGCTAAAGTCACTCCTTCTTCTTAGTTTTCTGGAGGTCCATCTGAAAATAATCCCTCATTCATTAGAAAAGAAGATTCAAGAAGACCTGTTTTGGGGGCGTGTCTGTTTGATTGACAGGCCTGTGGTGCAGTCAGGTTACAGCTATCGGTGGGCGGGACGTAGTATCGTCAGGTTTTGTGGAATATAGATCTGCTTAGTGCATATGAGGGCTCATATGTTGTATGCTAATACAATATAATTTGGGTTGTCTTCCACCTAAAAGTCATGTATATTGATGTATTCTTTGTTGGTTGGTGGAGGTGGGGGTTGTCTTCCTTCGCCCCCTGGAGTCCTCCAGACAGCCATCTGATAATGCCTCAAAGAACAACAGTATGTGACCTTTTGGTTTGGCCAAGCAGTATCACTCTCATTTACATACACAGCCTTTTGTCTACACCTTAAGATTGGTAGTGATGGTACGACCTATATGTAAGTAATATGATATGATATATATATATATATATATGTGTTGTATTGTTGTAAACATATCCTAGCACAGAAGCACAAAATATATACTGACTGTAAGCATTGTAGAACACATTGCTTATGCAGGAACTTAACACGTTGGGGTCACAGTAGGGTGCAACTCACTATCAGATCAAAAGGGGGATGTGGTTCAAACGGAGGACAGTGGAAAAGTACTGAGACAAACATACTATGCAAATGTCCCGCCACAACCTAGGTAACGCCTCTTCCTATAGTATAAGTGTATGTGCTGGAAAGGGGGAAGTCAGAATCCAACAAAGAGACCTCAGGTTGATGTTGGGCTCTCCAAGATGTCTTGTAAACTACGCTTAATAAAAATCAACTAAAACCGGTAACTGCCTAAATACTGCTTCTATCAACGGACTCGGGGAAAACAATTGGGGACAATAATTTGAGATACAACAGTTTCCAATCAGATCTGTCAGATCCACCTCTGGCTCCTCCCCCATCTCATCCAAATATGGTCACTTCCTGCTCCAAACCGCTCCGAACTAACAAAGATGGTGACGGACAGAATCTGAACTGGAGGATTCATAACGTTCACAAACCAACGATGACATCACTGATGGTTGATGATGTCACTGATGGATGATAATTGATGACATCATAATTTCTCGTGTAAACATTTACTGACTTTGTATTTCAGGAGAGAAGTTTAAGCTTTTTGAATGGGAGTCAGTATGGATGCCCCTAGTGGCCCTCAGTGGTATTAGACTGTAAGGCTTCAATTTTCAGACCCGGAAACGACAAACATTTTTATAGAAATTCTGTGACACAAACTCCCCTTTAACTAACCAGCTGTATCTGTTCGCTGTTTCATGGTTTGGTGGGATTGTTTGACGTGTGAACATCATGTGATGGATTTTAATAGATGTGGTGGCGATGTACCTGTTGGAAACATCCTCCTCTGAACACTCACCTGGTAATCAAGGCCCACTTGATTGAGTGCAAGGTTTATAGTGAAAGTGGAGGCATCGTGGTGCGGCCTGAGAGAGGGCTGCTCGTCTGGCTTATATCTAACTACAAAGGCCAAGTCAAACTGAGCCTGCAAACACACAGACAGAAAGGAAGTCATGCAAGCGTCGCCATGGAAACGGCTCCACAGGTTGAGCTCTTCGCAGCCCCGTTCGACAAAGAGAAGCACCAGCTCGGTCCCATCCAGCAGTCAGTCCAGAAGAGGAGCAGAGAAGCAGAGAAAGTGGGGTGCATGGTACCTGCAGGCTCCGCCCCCATTTACCTGGTAGTCCACGCCCTTCCTGTTGAGAGCTATGTTAATAGTAAATGTGGAGGCGTCGTGGTGAGGCTCGAGCAGAGGCTGCTCGTCAGGTTTATACCTCACCACGAAGTTCAGGGGAGAAGAGCACTGATGGAAGAGGAATAGATGGTAAACACACACACACACACACACACACACACACACACACACACACACACACACACACACACACACACACACACACACACACACACACACACACACACACACACACACACACACACACACACACACACACACACACACACACACACACACACACACACACACACACACACACACACACACACACACACACACACACACACACACACACACACACACACACACACACACACACACACACACACACACACACACACACACACACACACACACACACACACACACACACACACACACACACACACACACACACACACACACACACACACACACACACACACACACACACACACACACACACACACACACACACACACACACACACACACACACACACACACACACACACACACACACACACACACACACACACACACACACACACACACACACACACACACACACACACACACACACACACACACACACACACACACACACACACACACACACACACACACACACACACACACACACACACACACACACACACACACACACACACACACACACACACACACACACACACACACACACACACACACACACACACACACACACACACACACACACACACACACACACACACACACACACACACACATACATACACACACATAAATACACACACACATACACACATACATACACACACATAAATACACACACACACACACACACACACACACATACACACACACACACACACACACACACACACACACACACACACACACACACACACACACACACACACACACACACACACACACACACACACACACACACACACACACACACACAAAATCAGGCACCAACAGGAGGGCTGCTTATAATCAACCAGAGATAAACACAACAATTATACAACAACAACAACAATAAAATCATACGTTAACTTTAAACTGCAGATTTTTTTCTACAATTATTTGTCTTTTTTTTTTTTACTTAATAAATAATCTAATCATTATAAAAAAACGTTCTACGTTTCAGCACCAGCATGTTTTGATATGAATAATTATCCATAAAAATAAATTTACACTCAACAAAACTATAAACACTTTTATTTTCCATCAAGATCTCAGACTTTTTTAATCAACACAGAAGGTTTATTTCTCTCAAGTTATCTTCACCAAGTTATTGAAATGTGTGTCAGTGTGTTTTTCTCATGACCACCAGATGGCGCCAGACTCAGCAGTACTGAGTGGAGAACATTAAACCGACTGCAGAAGTACTGATGCACCTCCACTGGGAGTAAATATCCTCCATAATCACTCAGTAAGAAGCTGCAGTTGGTGTAAATCTTTCAAAATGTATTCTTTCCAGAATAAAATCCCTCAGAGACTTCTGGGTAATTTACATCAAAGACATTAGAGACAAGTTTCTGTTCCTGTGACTGACATTCAGATTGAATCCCTCCACCTGAGTGACAGGTGGATCCCCGTGGTCTTACCTTGGTGTAGTAGCCCGGGTACATCTTCTCCGTGATCGGTGCGACGAACTCCAGCAGGAACTTCTGCCACTCCTTCTCAAAGTTGATCTGATTCATGTGGATATCGATGGTGGGGACGTTCTCATAGCCGCCCTGGATCCTCTTGTCCTGGAAAGATGAGAAATCACATGACCTGGGACTCAGGCAGGCATGTAGAGTACAGGAGCTGTTCATGGCAGGTAGAGAGAGACACAACTACAACAACTCCTTTAAATAAACAAGTTGTTCCAGGATCATGTTCACCACTGAGCTGCATCAACTCTTCTTTTAACAACACTCTGGAAACGTTGGGGAACTGAGGAGACCAGTTTCTGGAGTTTTGAAAGTGAAATGTGGTCCCATTCTGGCCTGATAGAGGATTTCAGCTGCTCAACAGTTCAGGGTCTCCTTTGTTGTATTGTTCATGTCCTGATGCTCCAGATGTTTTCAATGATTGACAGGTCTGGACTGCAGGAGGCCAGTTTATCAGCGGACTCTTCTACTAGAGAACCATGCTGTTGGAATACGTGCAGAATGTGGTTGGACGTTGTTCTGCTGAAATAAACAAGACCTTCCCTGAAAGAGACGTTGTCTGGATGGCAGCATATGTTGCTCCAAAACCTGAATATATCATTCAGCATTAATGCTTCCTTCCAGATGTTCAAGCTACCCATGCCATGTGCACTAATGCATCCCTGTACCATCACAGATGCTGGCTTTAGAACTGAGCTGATAACAAGCTGGATGGTCCCTCTCCTCTTTAACCTGGAGGATGCAGCGTCCATGATTTCCAAACAGAATCTCAGATTGTGATCCATCAGACCTCAGGACAGTTGTCCACTTCACCTCAGTCCATCTTCAATGATCTCGGTCCAGAGAAGGCGGCGGTGTTTCTGGATCATGTTTCTATCTGGTTTCTTCTTTGGAGAGTTTTAACATCATTTGTGGACGCAGCGATGAACTGTGTTCACAGACGATGGTTTTCACAAGTGTTCCTGAGCCCATGCAGTGATTTCCACTCCAGAATAGTGTGTTTTTAATGCAGTGCTGCCTGAGGGCCCGAAGATCACCACCATCCAATATTGGTTTCCAGCCTTGTCCCTTGTGTTCAGAGATTTCTCCAGATTCTCTGAATCTTTTAATGATATTATGAACCGTAGACGATGAAATCCACTAATTCTTTGTAGTTTTACGTTGAGGAACATTATTCTTAGATTGTTGAACTATTTTCCAACACAGTCTTTCAGAGTGGTGAACCTCTCCCCATCTTCACTGGAGAGACACTCTGCCTCTCTGAAATCATCTTTTATACCCAATCATGTTACTGATCTGTTGCCATGGTAACCTCATTAGTTGTCAGATGTTCCACCAGGTGTTTTTTAGCGCTACAATACTTTTCCATCTTTTGTTGATCGTGTCACAACATTTTTTAGATGTGTTGCTGCCATCAAGTTCAAAATGAGCAGATATTTTTTATTAAACAATAAAATTTCTCAGTTTCAACATTTGATGTTTTCTTTGGTCTATTTTCTAAAAATTAAGAGTTAACATGAATCACAAATCATTGTATTCTGTTTTTATTTATATTTTACAGTGTCGCTACTCTTTTGGAAACATGGTTGTAAATCACAAGAACACACATGGAGTGAGATAATGACGTACCACGTTGCCTCCTCCTGACCAGCCTCCGTTATTCTCCATCTCTTCTACCAGATGGTCACAGGCCACATCAGAGAAAAGGGGGAACCAGTAGACATCAGGACAGGGCTGGAGGACAGGGGACAAGGGACAGGGGACAGGGGTTGGAGGACGGGACAGGGGAAAGAGGGCAGGGGACGGAAGACGGGATGGAGGACGGGGGGCAGGGGATGGAAGAATGGGGACGGAGGACAGGGGACGGAGGACAGAGGACAGGGGACAGAGGACAGGGGACCACGTCAGCTGCATGAGTCATTACAACCTCAGCATCCTTTGAATGTCTCAGGACAGGAGACAACGAGGGACACAGGAAGTGAGATGTCACTCACAGTCTCGATGAGCTTGTCCTTCATGATGTACGTGTAGTTCTCATGAATGTAACGTTCCTGCCAGTCCTGCAGGAGACACAGAGCACAGACATGTTGGAGCAGAGTTCATCACCATCATCACCACCACCACCACCACCATCATCATCATCACCACCACCATCATCATTGTCACCACCACCACCACCACCATCATCATCACCACCACCATCATCATTGTCACCACCACCACCATCATCATCATCATCATCATCACCATCATCATGACTCTTGATCAGCTGTTTTAGGAAACTACAGACCAATTTACAACCTGATGTTTATTTCTAAAATCCTTGAAAAAGTTGTTGCAAATCAACTTTGTGATCATTTACAAAGGAATGATCTGTTTGAAGATGTTCAGTCTTTAGAGTTCATCATAGCACAGAAACAGCTCTGGTGAAAGTTACTAACGACCTTTTATTAGCCTCAGATAATGGACTCATCTCTGCACTTGTTCTTCTGGACCTCAGTGCTGCTTTTGATACGATTGATCATACGATCTTATTACAGAGATTAGAAGACGTTACGAGGATTAAAGGAACTGCATTAGACTGGTTCAAATCCTACTTATCAGATAGATTCCAGTTTGTCCATGTCAACAATGAGTCTTCCAGACAAACAAGAGTTAGTTATGGAGTTCCACAAGGCTCAGTGTTAGACCCAATACTTTTTACTTTGTACATGCTTCCATTAGGAGATGTCATCAGGAAGCACTGCATCAACTTCCATTGTTATGCAGATGACACTCAGCTATATCTTTCTATAAAACCAGATGAAACTAATCAGTTAGTAAAACTTGAAGCCTGTCTAAAAGACATAAAGGCCTGGATGACCAAAAACTTCCTGCTTCTAAATTCAGACAAAACAGAAGTTCTTGTACTTGGTGCTAAAAACCTCAGAAACTCTTTCTGTAATCACTTAGTTACTCTCGATGACGTTGTCTTGGCCTCCAGCAAAACTGTGAGGAACCTTGGAGTCATCTTTGATGAGGATTTGTCCTTTAGACACCAGATAAAGCAAATCTCCAGAACTGCCTTCTTTCATCTACGTAATATTAATAAAATCAGGAAAATCCTTCCTCAGCGTGATGCAGAAAAACTCATTCATGCATTTGTTACTTCTAGACTAGATTATTGTAATTCCTTGTTGTTAGGATGTCCACATTACTCATTAAAAACCTGCAGCTGATCCAAAATGCTGCAGCAAGAGTACTGACAGGATTTAACAAGAGAGATCATATTTCTCCAGTTTTATCTTCTCTTCACTGGCTTCCTGTGAAATCAAGAATATAATTTAAAATTCTCTTGATGACTTACAAAGCTCTACATGACCAGGCTCCATCATATCTTAGAGATCTTATAGAACCATATAATCCCAGCAGAGCACTTCTCTCTCAGTACGCTGGTCTACTTGTGGTTCCTAGAGGTTCCAGAAGTAGAATGGGAGGCGGAGCTTCAGTTTTCAGGCTCCTCCCCTGTGGAACCAGCTCCCAGTTTGTGTTGGAGGGTCAGAAACCCTCTCTAGCTTTAAGATTAGACTCAAAACGTTCCTTCTTGATAAAGCCTATAGTTAGGGCTGGCTCAGGTAGACCTGAACCAACCCTTAGTTATGCTGTTATAGGCCGAGGCTGCTGGAGGACCTCGTTACATGCTGAGCTTCTTTTCTTTCCTCCTACTCTTTAACTGACTCATACCTCACCATCTTTTTCTCTCCCATAGTTTCTTCTTATTATCTGTTGTCTCCATTCAGTTCCTTCGCTCGTGTAGTTTCTGTTCTTTCTTTTCCAGATGTCCCGTCATGGAGCTGCATGTCTCTGCTCTGTACTTGTCGTCTCCACCAACAGTTCTTCTCTTCTATCTCTATGCTGTCCTTTTCTCTCTCTGCTCTCCTCTCACCCCAACCGGTCGAGGCAGATGCTCCGCCCACCTCTGATCCTGGTTCTGTTAACAGATGCTCCGCCCACCTCTGATCCTGGTTCTGTTAACAGATGCTCCGCCCACCTCTGATCCTGGTTCTGTTAACCGATACTCCGCCCACCTCTGAGCCTGGTTCTGTTAACAGATGCTCCGCCCACCTCTGATCCTGGTTCTGTTAACCGATGCTCCGCCCACCTCTGATCCTGGTTCTGTTAACAGATGCTCCGCCCACCTCTGATCTTGGTTCTGTCGGAGGTTTCTTCCTGTTAAAGAGAGTTTTTCTTCCCTCTGTTGGAGGTTTTTCTCCCTTAAAGAGGAGTTTTTCCCTCCTAGCTTGTGTGGGAATTGTTGAATTGTTTAATTGTTGGTTTCTCTGTATAATATTGTAAAGTCTTGCTGTAACGACGTGTTAAATACAATGAAATAACCTGTATTGTGATTTGGCACTATATAAATAAAGTTGAATTGAATTGAATTGAATCATCATCACCACCATCACCATCATCACATCATATCATCACCACCACCATCACCTTCATCACCATCACCACCACCATCACCTTCATCACCATCATCATCACCACCATCATCATCTCTGTGAACGTCTTACGCACATTAATAAAAACCTGTGAACGTCTCACCCCGTTAATAAAACCTGTGAACGTCTCACCCCGTTAATAAAACCTGTGAACGTCTCACCCCGTTAATAAAACCTGTGAACGTCTCACCCCGTTAATAAAACCTGTGAACGTTTCACCCCCTGTGAACGTCTCAATAAAACCTGTGAACGTTTCACCCCGTTAATAAAACCTGTGAATGTCTCACCCCGTTAATAAAACCTGTGAACGTCTCACCCCGTTAATAAAACCTGTGAACGTCTCACCCCCGTTAATAAAACCTGTGAACGTCTCACCCCCGTTAATAAAACCTGTGAACGTCTCACCCCGTTAATAAAACCTGTGAACGTTTCACCCCGTCAATAAAACCTGTGAACGTCTCACCCCCGTTAATAAAACCTGTGAACGTCTCACCCCCGTTAATAAAACCTGTGAACGTCTCACCCCCGTTAATAAAACCTGTGAACGTCTCACCCGTTAATAAAACCTGTGAACGTCTCACCCCGTTAATAAAACCTGTGAACGTCTCACCCGTTAATAAAACCTGTGAACGTCTCACCCCGTTAATAAAACCTGTGAACGTCTCACCCCGTTAATAAAACCTGTGAACGTCTCACCCCGTTAATAAAACCTGTGAACGTCTCACCCCCCCCCCCCCCCCCCCCCCCCCCCCCCCCCCCCCCCCCCCCCCCCCCCCCCCCCCCCCCCCCCCCCCCCCCCCCCCCCCCCCCCCCCCCCCCCCCCCCCCCCCCCCCCCCCCCCCCCCCCCCCCCCCCCCCCCCCCCCCCCCCCCCCCCCCCCCCCCCCCCCCCCCCCCCCCCCCCCCCCCCCCCCCCCCCCCCCCCCCCCCCCCCCCCCCCCCCCCCCCCCCCCCCCCCCCCCCCCAATAAAACTAATAAAACCTGTGAACGTCTCACCCGTTACCCGTTAATAAAACCTGTGAACGTCTCACCCCGTTAATAAAACCTGTGAACGTCTCACCCCGTTAATAAAACCTGTGAACGTCTCACCCGTTAATAAAACCTTTGAACGTCTCACCCCCGTTAATAAAACCTGTGAACGTCTCACCCATTAATAAAACCTGTGAACGTCTCACCCCGTTAATAAAACCTTTGAACGTCTCACCCCGTTAATAAAACCTGTGAACGTCTCACCCCGTTAATAAAACCTTTGAACGTCTCACCAGCGGGTTGTTGAAGATCTGCCAGAGGTCGTTGTGCAGGTGACTCGTCTGGTAGTTGTCTGTTGACAGGATGCGACCAAAGCTGTGCAGGTTGGTGACGTACATGAAGATTCCCTGACGGACACAGTCACATATTAAACTTTACATCTACTGTAGCAGTCCTGTTACCCACAATCCTCCTCTACTCCGACTCACCTTGCTGCGGAAGTTATGGCAGAACGCCATGTCGGCGTCTAAGAGGCGAGAGGTGAACAGGTCGTCCTTCAGCTCGGAGCGCAGCAGGTCGGCCTTCAGCAGGTACACGCTGGAAAGGTAGGGGACGTTCCACACGCCCCTGAACACAACACGGGGGACACATCAGGGACACGCCCACACCGGGACATCAGGGACACACCCACACTAGGACACCAGGAACCCGCCCACACCAGGACACCAGGAACCCGCCCACACCGGGACATCAGGGACACACCCACACCAGGACACCAGGGACATACCCACACCGGGACACCAGGAACCGGGACATCAGGGACACACCCACACCATCCATCTGTGTTCCTGTTCCTGCTCCTGCGCCAGTACCTGTACCTGCTACTAGTCAGTGCTACCCGGTCACTCCAGTACCCAGTCTGCTGCGGCTCACTGTGGAGGACCTCGGGATTCCCCCAGTGGAGCCATGTCTCCGCTGCGTTCAGCCTGCCTGTCTGTCTGCCTGCTGCCGTGTCTCCGGCTCCCTCCCAGATTTTGCCCGGACCAGAGCTGGTGCGTGTTCACACCAGCTGGCTTCGCCCCGGTGAGAGTCAGTGGAGTTTCCCTCCCGACTCGGGAGGAATAAGACTTTAATAACTTTAGGTACCTGACCCTGTACACAATAAAGACTGTTTTTTTTTTAACTTTATCCTGCCTGTTACCCGAGTCTGTGTGCCTGCATTTAGGTCCAGATACACCTCACCTCATAACATGTGCAGCTGTATGTTATATTTATTTCAAAGTTATGATTTACTTTCCACAAATATGGGGAGGACTCAAGGCCTGCATAGTTCTGTTTAATTTACCTCAATATAGGCCTACACATGCCAGTGTAGTTTTTTTTTCTCCTCTTCATAAGACTTTGATATTGTTATAACAGGTAAAATAGCAATAAAATGTCAAGAATTTTCTTTATTATTGTTCTATAATTTCATAAATGCAACAAACTATAGTTTTTGTATATATAGTATAACTATATATAAAACTTTATAAGCTGTGATATCAAATAGCTTTTGCGGCTCCAGACGAATTTTATTTGGTGGAAAATAGGGCAAAATGGCTCTTTGGATAGTAAAGTTTGCCAACCCCTGAACTAAAATATCTAAAGAACAAAGATATCTGATGAACAAAGATATCTCATGAACAAAGATATCTGATGAACAACGATATCCATGGACTCGTGTTTTTAACATTTTAGTTCTGTGTCATGTGTTATATTTCAGTGAGATGGTCTTTGGAGGACACTCACGCTCTCCGTCCCTGCACGATGTCCACGTAGTCCTCAGCCCGGGCGTAGTACCCGTCTCCGCTCAGAGCGCCCCAGAAGTTGCTCCACAGTCGGCCCACCCGAGTGATCATCGGTGCTACGATGGGACTACAGAACCAGAGATGATCAACACATCCATTCATCCAACCATCAGAGACAGAACTGATGTCAGTGGGACAGCAGACAGGAAGATATTATTAGAGATGATTAGAGAGTATTAGAGATTATTAGAGAGTATTAAAGAGTATTAGAGATGATTAGAGATTATTAGAGTATTAGATGATTAGAGAGTATTAGAGATGATTAGAGAGTATTAGAGATTATTAGAGAGTATTAGATATGATTAGAGTACGAGATTATTAAAGATGATTAGAGATGATTACAGAGTATTAGATTATTAACGATTATTAGAGATGATTAGAGAGAATTAGATTATTAAAGCATATTAGAGATGATTAGAGATGATTAGAGAGTATTAGAGATGATTAGAGAGTATTAGAGATTATTAAAGATTATTAGAGATTATTAGAGTATTAGAGATGATTAGAGAGTATTAGATATGATTAGAGTATTAGAGATTATTAAAGATGATTAGAGAGTATTAGAGATGATTAGAGAGTATTATAGATTATTAGAGAGTATTAGTGATTATTAGAGAGTATTAGAGATTGTTAGAGAGTATTAGAAATGATTAGAGTATTAGAGATTATTAGAGAGTATTAGAAATGATTAGAGAGTGCTAAAGAGTATTAGAGATGATTAGAGTATTAGAGATTATTAAAGATGATTACAGATGTATTAGAGATGTATTAGATGTGGCTGTGATGTCGTCATGACGATGAACTCACAGGTTTTGTTCGATGAGGATCTTCAGCGTGTTCTCGTTTTTCAAGACCACCTCGATGTCCACGCTGAAGAAGTAGTCACAGTCCTCATCCGTCCTGCACACGTCCCTGAAGGAGGTGGGGGGGGGGACACACACACTGGAGGGTTAACGCATGAAATCAAATCATTCTATATGGATGTAAAATCACACGCGTTTAAATATTTAATCTGCACCACGAAGCTCAAACATCCAGTAAGACATGAAGAAGAGTTTCAGATGTACGTCACGTATGATCCCAGTTCAGAAACACGTGATCTGAACACGGCCAGTGCCGGTGAACTCACAGGGCCCGGTTCCGGGCGGCGGCTCCGCCCGTCTCCTCCTCAGGTCCGATGATCTTCACGTCCTGATACAGACCGCCGTGGTCCTGCAGGAAGGAACTGACGTGGCGCTGGTGATGAGGCTCCTACAGGGGGAGGAAGAACAAACAGGAAGTAGAGCAGGCCGTAAGGCGGAGCTACACAGACAGACACACACACACGCACGCACGCACGCACGCACACACACACACACACACACACACACACACACACACACACACACACACACACACACACAGTGAACCACTCTGCATGGATGAACCATCAGTGTTTGTGAGGAGAGTTTTCAGCTGCAGATGTAATTCTGGATTCACTGAAGACCTTTAAAACCATCAGATTTAAATCTGAATATTTCTGAATGTTATTTATTTTTCATGCTCTAGTTCTGCTTTTTAATAACAGAGTTCCAACTCCAAGTCAAAAGTCAAACTCCCGTCAAGTTTCCGATCAGATCGGTCAGATCCACCTCTGGCTCCTCCCCCAGCTCGTCCAAATATGGTCACTTCCTGCTCCAAACTGCTCCGAACTAACAAAGATGGTGACGGACAGAATCTGAACTGGAGGATTCATAACGTTCACAAACCAACGATGACATCACTGATGGATGATGACATCACTGATGGTAGAAGACGCCACTGATGGTTATTGACATCACTGATGGATGATGACATCACTGATGGTAGAAGACGCCACTGATGGTTATTGACATCACTGATGGATGATGACATCACTGATGGATGCTGATTGGTTGGTCTTTGTTTCTTGGTATTCACCTGCTCACAACTGCATGTCTGAACAGAGTAACAGGCTCCACCCACCTGATTGTAGATGAGGATCTTCATCCTGTTCTTGGGGTACTGCAGCTTCAGCAGGCGCTCGAAGAAGACGGAGACGAAGGGCGTGGGCTGCTGGATGAACACGCCCACCACCACCACAGGATGCTTGCTGTCCTGCAGGACAACAACATGCATTAAAGTCAAAGTTCAAGGAGGGAGGAGTCACTATGTTTCTGTCAGGATGCTGAATGGGAGAAGAAGGGATGTTTATTATAACTGTAATCACCCTGAACAGAACCACATGTATGACACAACAGAACCACATGTATGACACCAGAACCACATGTATGACACAACAGAACCACATGTATGACAACAGAACCACATGTATGAACAACAGAACCACATGAATGACACAACAGAACCACATGTATGACACAACAGAACCACATGACACCAGAACCACATGTACACAAGAGAACCACATGTATGACACCAGAACCACATGTTAACACCAGAACCACATGTATGACACCAGAACCACATGTATGACACCAGAACCACATGTATGACACACAGAACCACATGTATGACACAACAGAACCACATGTATGACACCAGAACCACATGTTAACACCAGAACCACATGACACCAGAACCACATGTATGACACCAGAACCACATGAACCACATGTATGACACCAGAACCACATGTTGACACCACCACATGAACACCAGAACCACATGTACGACACAGAACCACATGAACCACATGACACCAGAACCACATGACACCAGAACCACAAGTATGACACCAGAACCACATGTATGACACCAGAACCACATGTATGACACCAGAACCACATGTATGACAACCGAACCACATGTATGACACAACAGAACCACATGTATGACACAACCGAACCACATGTATGACACCAGAACCACATGTATGACACAACAGAACCACATGTATGACACGACAGAACCACATGTATGACACAACCGAACCACATGTATGACACCAGAACCACATGTATGACAACAGAATCATATCTATGACACAACAGAACCACATGTATGACACCAGAACCACATGTATGACACCAGAACCACATGCATGACACAACAGAACCACATGTATGACACAACAGAACCACATGTATGACACCAGAACCACATGTATGACATGAAGCATATCAATCAGCGGCATCAAGTCCAACTTGCACAGCAAAACAAAAAAACTGAAATCACACACAGAAGAATAATTACACGACTTCACGTTTCTAAATCCAGCAGCTGGTCATCAAAGTAGAATTAAATATTCTGACTTACAATTAAGTTCCAAACAAAAACAAAAACATCACATAATGTCTGCTGGCGGCGTGCTGAGACACTCCTCCTTTCCTCCTCCACTTCACCTCTACTCCCCCTCCTCTCCCTCTCTACTCCCCCTCCGCTCTCCCTCCACTCCCACTCTACTCCCCCTCCTATCCCCCTCTACTCCCCCTCCACTCTCCCTCCACTCCCCCTCTACTCCTCCTCTACTCCTCCTCTACTCCTCCTCCCCCCGGAGAGGTGAATGTACCTTCAGATCAGTGAGGGGTCTCAGGTCCTCGTGACAGACGGTGCAGCCGCTCTCAAACGTCCAGCTGGTCGGTATGTAGTTCCCCAAGTAGTTGATCTGGAGCTGGAACAAGAAGACATCACATGTCCATTTAATGTCCATCACATGTCCGTCTAATGTCCATCACATGTCCATCTCATGTCCATCACATGTCCATCACACGTCCATCTAATGTCATCACATGTCCATCTCATGTCCATCACATGTCCAACATGTCCATCACATGCCCAACACGTCCATCATGTCCATCACATGTCCATCACATGTCCAACACGTCCATCATGTCCATCATACGTCCATCTAATGTCATCACATGTCCATCTAATGTCATCACATGTCCATCACGTGTCCATCACTTGTCCATCACGTGTCCATCACGTGTCCATCATTTGTCCATCACATGTCTATCTCATGTCCATCACATGTCCCTCATGTCCATCACATGTCCAACACGTCCATCACATGTCCATCTAATGTCTATCATACGTCCATCTAATGTCATCACATCCATCACATGTCCATCATATATCCATCTAATGTCCATATAATGTCATCACATGTCCATCACGTCCATCACATGTCCATCACATGTCCATCCAAGTCTCAGCCTCCACTCGGTACCTTCGTGGGTCCGTTTCCATGGATGACGACTGGCAGCGTGTCGTACACCACGTTTCTGGCTCGAACCCGACCGTCCTCAAACTTCAACACCACCTCGTCTGGACAGACACACACACACACACACACACACACACACACACACACACACACACACACACACACACACACACACACACACACACACACACACACACACACAAACATATGAATATTTAAAAATATATTAACTCTGAAATATTGCTCCTGAAACGAGACTTTTTGTTTGCAAATCAAAACCTTTTAAAGCAGTTTACTAAAAGACAAAAAGTCTACTTTAATTAGTAAAACTCTAAATTCTGTGACCAAAACTAACAAAATAAGGAGTGAATTTGTTCAGCATGCAAAAACATTCATTATCAATTCATATTTGCTTTCAAACCGTTTATTTATTTTTTTGCATCATAAAAACACAAATCTTCATAGAGATGAAATGTCCTGGACAGCCTTTAATCCAGTCCTGTTTATTAAAGCTTCATGATTTATGATCGTGTATCCAGTCCATTAAAGAAATGTGTTGAAAGTTATTCATGAGTCTATTTGTTTCAGAGAGATTTTTTACATTCCTACAATCTGCATTTAATATCTGAGTTCTAAATCCGATGTCCAGGTGTGGATGTTTGTTCCCAGCTCTCTCTGAGTCACTAAACATTTGGCTGCAGGATCTGTGCGAGGCAGCGGTCCTCCGTCGGTCCATTCATGCCCTGAATTCTTCACGTTGTCTCTGACACGTCCATCAATCACAGAGGGAACACATTCCTTCCACCGCCTGCTGCTCATGTCTAAACCTGTAGCTCCACCCACATCCCTGCACCAGGAAACCCCTCGGCTGTCACAGCTGCATTCAGTGTTACTCCTCCGTCACCTGTCTGTCTTTCTTTATTGTTTAGGGTTGTTTTTTTTAAATAAACCAATTTTGTCATTTTTCAGGAAAAAGTATTTGACTTCAGTTCCCAGACGTCCTGACGATCACGTTGATGTGACTCTAGTTCTTCTGCTGCTCTGAGAGGTTCTGACTGAAAGGAAAACATTTGGTGTGAATATGAAAAAGGAGTGAAATCTGCCATTTCTGCAGAAAGTCTCACTGCATAACGCCAACCTGCAGGGACCATGAGCAGGAGAGGATTCTGGGTCGTGTCCTTCTGGATGATAGCAGACATATAATCTCCTCCAATTGTCATTACCGGGCTTCACTTTACATTTCTAACACACTGAAGGAGGCCAACTCACCGAGGGCCCCGTGGAGGTTCTGGAACAACCTGCACTTGTGGTCCAGCGAGATGTTAATGGACGTCTGAAACAGGGAAACACTTTGTTTTAACCGTTTATGTCGTGAACACCTCAGAACAAACCGGAGCAACAGAAACATTCATTCTCATGGTATTTCAGGTCTCTGCTACTCTGCTGGTTTTTAGTTTATTGTTAAATCAGCAGCAGTAAACTTCAACTCTTCCTGTATTTAAATTAACAGCTGCAGGAACACAAAGGATTTTAACCTTCTGAGCTACTGGAAGGCTTTTAATGTGAAACACGTGTACAGGAAGTGCTGAGTCGCCCTTTTCTGAGTCTTCAGTCTTCAGAGTCTTCAGAGTCTTCAATCTTCAGAGTGTTCAGAGTCTTCAATCTTCAGAGTCTTCAGAGTGTTCAGAGTCTTCAATCTTCAGAGTCTTCAGAGTCTTCAATCTTCAGTCTTCAGAGTCTTCAATCTTCAGAGTCTTCAATCTTCAGAGTCTTCAGAGTCTTCAATCTTCAGAGTCTTCAGAGTCTTCAGTCTTCAGAGTGTTCAGAGTGTTCAGAGTCTTCAATCTTCAGTCTTCAGAGTCTTCAGTCTTCAGAGTCTTCAATCTTCAGAGTCTTCAGTCTTCAGAGTGTTCAGTCTTCAGAGTCTTCAATCTTCAGAGTCTTCAGAGTGTTCAGAGTGTTCAGAGTCTTCAATCTTCAGTCTTCAGAGTCTTCAATCTTCAGAGTCTTCAGTCTTCAGAATTTTCAGAGTCTCTGTCGGGTTCAGGAGTTCCTCAAAGTGCTTCTTCTTCCACCCAATGATATCCCCATTGGTGTAAATATAAACAGTAGTTTGATATTTATTTATTCATAACAATCAATTGCTGTTATAAATGTATTAATGTTACTTCTTTATGAAATAAATGTACAGATCCATAAAGATCTTACTCGTTTGGCTGGATCGATGTAAATCCTGGTGAAGAACAGCTGGTCGCTGTCCTGGTCCTGTCCCGTCCAATCAGAAACCATCTCTTTGATGTTGGAGATGTAGCCAATGAAACCTGAGGATGGATGAACCCAGAGACAGGAAGTGAAGAACAGCAGGCTGGATGTTGTTCATCAACATATTTTCATTTCCATGTTTGTGTACATGAAGTCTGTCCCAGTGTTTCCACAACATGCAGGAGGAGAAGATCCTGTGACCACCGAGCTGCTCAGTGTTTCCTGCTTCTGGAGCACACGGTGTTAAAGACCAGGGCAGGATCCCAGAGAGGACCAGGGCAGGATCCCAGAGAGGACCAGGGCAGGGTCCCAGAGAGGACCAGGTCATCATGGGAAGTGCTTTTGATATGATAAACCTGATGATACTACGTCCCGCCCACCGACAGCTGTAACCTGACTGCACCACAGACCTGTCAATCAAACAGACACGCCCCCAAAAACAGGTGTTCTTGAATCTTCTTTTCTAATGAATGAGGGATTATTTTCAGATGGACCTCCAGAAAACTAATAAGAAGGAGTGACTTTAGCTAACAACACCGAGAGAACTGATGGACACATTTTATTGAGCCGGAAGCTTTTTGGAGGCTTTTTCAGACCTGGAAGCTACAAACACTTTTATGTCCAGTCACATGACCTCTCCCGTCTCTGGGACGGACAGACGTACCTCCTGAACCCAGGAACCTGTTGCCCTCCCTGACGTGGGGGTGTTTGTCCTCCAGATGTCTGTCGGGCCAGATGAGGCTCTCCGAGGAGAACACCACCTTGTGTTCGGCCTGCTGGAACTTCTTGAGCAGCTCTTTGGGACCGGAGGCGAAAACCACATCGTAGCTGTGTTTAAAACAGGGAGATGGAAATAAAACGTTCAGCGTGAAGCCAGTGGCACCGTGAGGACAAATGAAGGGTTGGCCAGCGGTCATCAGCTACAGAGTGAAGCTGCCAGTGGTTGTGTTTACTGGCAGAGGAGCAGCTGCAGGAGGAAAACACTCAGGGTGTGGACCGTTCACAGGAAGCTTTAACGCCCATATAAGGCTACTTTAAACACCGTCTGGGAACATGTGTGTTTCTAGTTTTCTATGTGAGGTTGAAGACGGTGTTTGTACTTTCATACCTTCCAATTCCTCTTCCCTATCTTACCTCAGGTTTTATCCTACCTTCAGATTAACTGTAACTTTTGATCTTTTCAATACACTGTCCTATAATTTACATATTCTAGTTCTTATTTCACTCTTATTGTCATTTTAGCGTTTAATCTATCTTCTACATTTCTTTTGGTCTCAAAGTGGTTTTTAAATTGTTTTATTTTCCTTTTCATCATATTTTTTTATTTGTTCTCAAATTGATTTTATTTTTCTGGTATACCACTGTCTGTCTTATTGTTGACCTGTCAATCATTTGATTGATTTGATTGACAGGAGGACAGGAGCACCACAGCGTCTCCGTCTCTGTCCGACATGTACTCTGACATCAGAGACACTGTGAGGACGTCCTACCTGTCGATGAAGAGAACGTCCTACCTGTCGATGAAGAGAACGTCCTACCTGTCAATGACGAGAACGTCCTACCTCTCGATGAAGAGGATGTCCTACCTGTCAATGAAGAGGACGTCCTACGACCTACCTGTCAATGAAGAGGATGACCTGGTCCTCCTTCGTCTTCAGTTCCTCCAGAGCTGCTTTGAGGAGTCGCACCTTCTGACCTCCTCCAGGAGCTGACAGGTAGTCACCTCCTGCCCACTTCTGACCTCGGCCGAGAACCTTCAAACACACACATTTACAGCAGTGAAGACATATCATCACACTTCCTTATATATATATATATATATACACACACACAAAATATACCTCATACATTTTATACTATATTTTTTCTTCAGAACATTTAACTATACAATATGTATATGTATACCCTATACCCTATGCACACCACTCAAGGAAAATGCATGTCACTGATATACAATATTTCCTGACAAATTTACAAATAAAAATATATTTTTGATCACCTATGTGCAATAATAACTTTATTTATTCAGAAATATTTATACTTTATTTATTTTGTGTATATAGCTTGTGTGTGTGTGTGTATTTATACATTGGACCTTATTCTTTTTACATTTTTCTGAAAAAAAAATATTTTAATTGTTTTTTTTTTTTTTTTTTATTGCATGAGTATTTGTATGTTTTTTTTCTTTCTGTGTACTTATATCTTTCCTGGCTGTATTCTGAAGCCGCTGTGACGACTAAAATACCCACTGAGGGATTAATAAAGTCTCATCTCATCTCATCTCATCTCAGCCTCACATGGTTCTTTATGCCATCAAATAAAAACATATTTTTTCTGTGTTTCAAACGATTAAAAAAAAGTCTGAAACATAAAGCGACGGCTGCATCCGAGGTACAACAGGAGGAGGCTCCCCGTGGAGACGGCCGCAGGGTTCCTACCTGCACGGTGTAGTTGAAGTGTTTGGCCGACCTCATGAAACGCCTGAAGCCATCCGTCTCTTTGGTTGCAACGGTCACAACCAGCAGTTTGTCTGGAAAACAACGTGAGAGGAATTCAGACAGATGGTAGTGTAGCTGCTCCGTCTCTGCACGAGGCAGGAAGGAGCACCAGCTGACGGGTGGATGTGTGACGGGAACAACAGCAGCTCTGTCTGTAACAGAGGTTCAGCTTCATACCTCAGATCACAAACAGTCAAACTCTCTGCATCCATTCAGTGTCATCACCTTGATCAGAAAACTACATTTGAACATCAGAGCCCTGTTATAATAAATAATAAATAACACAGGTTCACCTTTGAAACTTTACTGTGGTGACGTTACCAGAACAAACTACGACATTAATTTAGAGGCAAAGAGAAAAAACAATTGGTCCTGCTGCTGCATTTCTCTCTGTCGTTTCCTGTCAGCTCTGCAGTGTCGTTTTCTAATGAAGACACAAAACAGCCCAAAAATATTTAAGGAGGAAAAAAAGCAAAGCACATCTAAGAATACAACTTTTTAGAGACGTGTTGCTGCCATCAAATTCAAAATGAGCATTTATTTTTCATAAAACAATAACATTTCTCAGTTTCAACATTTGATATGTTGTCTTTGGTCTATTTTATATTAAATATGAGTTTATATGAGGACTAAATTTGCCACTGTATGAGCTAATGATGCAGGAACTGCACGTGAATGTTGCACTTTATGGTAAAAACTGCAACTTTGCAATGAACCAAATCACTTTTTATCCATTCGATTTTATAAATAATTTTCCCCAGGAGATGAATTTACTAGAATGAAACCAACACAGTCTAATAAAAGTCTGAATAAAATGCACTCTTACTTTTCATATTGCTGAAATATTATGGATAAAAGTCCAATTATCTGTGATATGAACTTTGGTTATTACGTTATCTTACTTTGTGATGTTAAAGGCTTCATTTCATTCATCAGAACCAGTTACAAACTCAGTTTCATCCTCAATGTGAGGATTTATTGTCGTAGTAATATTACATTTATACTGTTTTCGTATTTGTACTTAGATATGGAGATTTTGTTTATGACTCCACAAATATTCAGTGTTGCTTTAATTAAAGAAGTGCATGTCAAGAAATCAACATATTCAGACTTCCACACTTTCAAGTGTCCTGAGTGTCACATCATTTTCAGCTATTTTCCAGGTTCTCTCCCATCAAAAGTCATTTATGAAACTATGTTTGCTCCCCTGTTGTTCTGTCAAACTTCTGCAGGAGTATTTGCTTCAAACTGAACTAGTTTCATAAAACCTGCTGGACTTTTCCTCCTCTTCATCACTTCTTACGCAGAATAACATGGAAGGTCTCTGCACTGAATGATGAACGCATGTGAATCTGGTTGAGTCCCAGAGTTACATGTATGTTCTTCACATGTGCATGTCAGCTGTAACGTGAAGTTTACCAGCAGCATGATGGCAGCCCGTCCACGTCCACGTCAGCGGCACGAGCCCTCCTCCGTCTGCTCACGCTATCATGTGAAGCTCCACTTAGGTTTTACTACAACCTTTTGACAACTTCTATTTTTTAAACGCAACATATTTAGTTATATATAACATAGTTAGTTAGTTAGTTAGTGTGACTTTAGCTAACTTTGAATAGTTACTCGGCGAACATTAAGGCTCGCGAGCGGCGCGTGCAACCATCAATCTCAGCTCCTATAAACCAGCTGAGTGTTAACCAGCAGAAATACACCAGAGACTTCACTCCACACTCTGATGGGAGGTCCGGCACCGGGGTCCGCACCGGGGTCCGCACCGGGGTCCGGCACCGGGGTCCGCACCGGGGTCCGCACCGGGAGGCTTTTATTCAGCCCGGAACCGTGTCAGCACATACCGAGCTGAACAGGTCCAAACGGCCCTGTTCGTCTGAAACAGTCCGACTGAACCGAGCTTCTGTTGGACCCGGACCCCCCCCCCCCCGGAGCCCCTCTGCCCGCAGCCCTCGCCCTGTTCTCGGTAGAACTCACCTCCGGGGCCTCGCTGCTCTTCACATGTTGTGGAAGAGAAAAGAGCGCAGATCAAAACCCCGGAACACAGCAGCACGGAGGGAAGCGTCATTTTGTCCGAAGTGAACGTTCAACCCGCTGCAGAGTCCCGGTGCGAACCGAACTGTGAACTTTTCCAGGAGAATCCTCCAGAAGACGGACCTCCTCCTCCTCCTCCTCCTCCTCCGGGGACCGCCTGCTCCCTCCCCGCCGGCCCCGTCAGTCAACACGGTCCGTTCCTTCACACACCAACCGCATATTTAACCAACCGCATATTTAACCAACCGCATATTTAACCAACCGCATATTTGCCCGCAGCAGCTGTTCAGTGTTCCACACTTTTATCACGCAGTGTTTTAAACTGAAATTCTCCACAACTTCCGGTCTGTCTGAGAAACCAGATCCAGCTGCTCCTCTGCGGACATGAAGCTCTGCACGTAGCTCCACATCTGTCTGTCTTCAGTCGTTATCAAACATCAGATCACGTCTTCCACCAGAAAACAGCAGGAGGAACAAGAAGACAGCACTCGTCCTGTTGATTCAGCCTTTACAGATCTGAAGACATTCAACATGAGATCAACACAAAACATCAAACTGAAACACAAACTGCAGCCTGCAAAAGTTCAGTCATCCGCATTCTTAAACAGGAACCTGAACATGATGTATAATTAAATAGAAATCACTGCTATTCACGAATGTTGTCCTCAGCCTGGCTGCAGCTCATGTAGGGAGAACGGGTGACGACCCCAGTGGTGTGGTCTGGGTTCATCCAGCTGTTTACCCGACCGGAGCAGCTCAACATGAACTCTGTTGTTTTGTAACTCTCAGACTTCGGATGTTTTTTCCACTTTCCTTCTTGTGGACTTTTGGTCTGAGGAGCTTGTGTCTCTGAGGCCGAGCAGACATGACATCATCGTGTCCTCAGCTTTCCTCCAGACTCACTGAGGACATCCAGCAATGGACGTCACCGCGCCTGTTCAAAAATAGTCCTATTTTTTATATATATAATTACTTGTCAGATGTTCCACCAGGTGTTTTTTTTTATTTTTTATTTTTTTATCTTTATACAACGTTTCCTGTCTTTTGTTGAACTTGTCACAACTTTTTAGAGACGTGTTGTTGTTATCAGATTAAAAATGAGAAGATATTTTTCATAAAACAATAAAATATCTCACTCAACATTTGATGTTGTCTTTGGTCTATTTTCAATCAAATATGGGTTCATGTGATTTGCAAATTCTGTTTTTATTTTCATTTTACACAGTACCCAAACTTTTTTGGAAACATATATTGTACATTCAATTTAAAATTTTATTTGCTTTTCAGATTTATTTTCACTGCAATTATTAATGTTGAGCAATTCATATATTACTGATTCAGTTTCCAGTGACACATATTTCTGCCCAAAGTTATGAAAAGAGGTGAAACATTGGTGAATACGTTAGTTTATCTGGTGACACCAGACACAGTTTAGTCACATATCAAACTAACAGGTCATACATTTTTTTTTCAGAATAAAATCTCACTTTGAAGAAAGACTATTTAATCATGTTTTCCCAAAAAGTTATAAAATATGAATGTTTTGGAGCAGACATATTCTGATATCTTTAATAATAAAAATAATTGCAGAAGTGAATTAACGTAAATAACACTTTGACATGTTCTTCTCCCATTGAAGTTGAATGAAGTTGAATGAAGTTAACACGTTAACACGTTAACACATTAACATGTTAACACGTTAACACGTTAACATGTTTGTTTCTGAAGCTGAATGATTGAACCGTCAGCGGGTTGGTGTCCACAAACAGGGATCATTTCATCTTTCTTTTCTTTCTTTCTTTCTTTCTTTCTTTCTTTCTTTCTTTCTTTCTTTCTTTCTTTCTTTCTTTCTTTCTTTTTTTGCTTTTCTTTCCTTTCTTTCTTTCTTTCTTTCTTTCTTTCTTTCTTTCTTTCCTTTCTTTCTTTCTTTTTTTCTTTTCTTTCCTTTCTTTCTTTCTTTCTTTCTTTCTTTCTTTCTTTCTTTCTTTCTTTCTTTCTTTCTTTCTTTCTTTCTTTCTTTCTTTCTTTCTCTTTTTGCTTTTCTTTCCTTTCTTTCTTTCTTTTTTTTGCTTTTCTTTCCTTTCTTTCTTTCTTTTTCTTTCTTTCCTTTCTTTCTTTCTTTTTTGCTTTTTTCTTTCCTTTCTTTCTTTCTTTCTTTCTTTCTTTCTTTCTTTCTTTCTTTCTTTCTTTCTTTCTTTCTTTTTTGCTTTTCTTTCTTTCTTTCTTTCTTTTTTTTCTTTTCTTTCCTTTCTTTCTTTCTTTTTTTCTTTCTTTCCTTTTCTTTCTTTTTTTCCTTTTCTTTCCTTTCTTTCTTTCTTTCTTTCTTTCTCTCTTTCTTTCTTTCTTTCTTTCTTTCTTTCTTTCTTTTTCTTTCTTTCTTTCTTTCTTTCTTTCTTTTTTCCTTTTCTTTCTTTCTTTCTTTCTTTCTTTCTTTTTTTCCTTTTCTTTCCTTTTTTTCTTTCTTTTTTCTTTCTTTCCTTTCTTTCTTTCTTTTTTGCTTTTCTTTCTTTCTTTCTTTCTTTCTTTTCTTTCTTTTTTTCCTTTTCTTTCTTTCTTTCTTTCTTTCCTTTTCTTTCTTTTTTTCCTTTTCTTTCCTTTTCCTTCCTTCTTTCTTTTTTTCTTTCCTTCCTTTCTTTCTTTCTTTCTTTCTTTCTTTCTTTCTTTCTTTCTTTCTTTCTTTCCTTTCTTTCTTTCTTTCTTTCTTTCTTTCCTTTCTTTTTTCTTTCTTTCTTTCTTTCTTTCTCTTTTTGCTTTTCTTTCCTTTCTTTCTTTCTTTCTTTCTTTCTTTCTTTCTTTCTTTCTTTCTTTCTTTCTTTTTTTCCTTTTCTTTCCTTTCTTTCTTTTTTTCTTTCTTTCCTTTCTTTCTTTCTTTTTTGCTTTTCTTTCCTTTCTTTCTTTCTTTCTTTCTTTTTTTCCTTTTCTTTCTTTCTTTCTTTCTTTCTTTCTTTCCTTTTCTTTCTTTTTTTCCTTTTCTTTCCTTTTCCTTCCTTCTTTCTTTTTTTCTTTCCTTCCTTTCTTTCTTTCTTTCTTTCTTTCTTTCTTTCTTTCTTTCTTTCTTTCTTTCCTTTCTTTCTTTCTTTCTTTCTTTCTTTCTTTCTTTCTTTCTCTTTTTGCTTTTCTTTCCTTTCTTTCTTTCTTTCTTTCTTTCTTTCTTTCTTTCTTTCTTTTTTCCTTTTCTTTCCTTTCTTTCTTTTTTTCTTTCTTTCCTTTCTTTCTTTCTTTTTTGCTTTTCTTTCCTTTCTTTCTTTCTTTCTTTCTTTTCTTTCTTTTTTTCCTTTTTTCTTTCTTTCTTTCTTTCTTTCTTTCTTTCTTTCCTTTTCTTTCTTTTTTTCCTTTTCTTTCCTTTTCCTTCCTTCTTTCTTTTTTTCTTTCCTTCCTTTCTTTCTTTCTTTCTTTCTTTCTTTCTTTCTTTCTTTCTTTCTTTCTTTCTTTTTTTCCTTTCTTTCTTTCTTTCTTTCTTTCTTTCTTTCTTTCTTTCTTTCTTTCTTTCTTTCTTTCATTCTTTTCAGGAGAATCCAGACAAACCTCGTCAGTACTTTTCTGTCTGATCTCCCTTCAAACCGACTGACTATAACTGTGAACACGTGTGAGACGGTAATCAAAGAAGCAGCTCGTTTCTGATATCTCACTATTATTTACATACAACAACAAAACAGTTGTTTTGCGACATTTCCGGTTCTTGCCTTCCCGTCGCGCTTTACGGCAGTCGTGACAAACCAGAAGCGTGTGCCCAGTTCTTCGCAGCGACAGGTGATTTGTACTTTCTGTCTATTAAAAGCGAGCACAAGGCGATAATGAGCTGAGATACGACGACCTGCCGCTCGCGACGCTCACCTGCCGGAGGACGTGACGGTGAAAACACGATGAGCGACAACAGCCGGTTTACGACCGTTTCCGTTAGCAGCGGGAGCTAGCAGCTAGCAGCTAGCAGCCTTCAGGTCCGGAGAGCGCGAGACGAACTCCATGTGACATCCCATAATTTCAGGCACAGCTGGTTTCATCCGCGCACCATGTGGCTCCAGCAGCGGCTGAAGGGGCTCCCGGGCCTGTTGTCCAGCAGCTGGGCCCGGAGGCTCCTGGTCGGGCTGCTGCTCCTCCTCATCTTCTCCTGGTACCTGGGAGCGGAGCGCCGCGGGAGGTTCTTCGGCGGCTCGGCGGCGCCCGGCGGCGCCGCGGGCCGGTGCCTCCTGGCCGAGATCCACCGCTGGAAGTCCCTGGTGGAGCGGGGGGAGGGCGTCTCCAGCACGCCTCAGGACCCGCTGGACGCGCCGTTCGTCTCCGGGAACGGACACGTCCTGGTCGACGTGGACTCCAACAAGCTGTGGGTGGCGGCGTCCTCGCAGCCCGGCGCGGCCCCGGTCCACCCGACCGAGTACTCCCCGCGGGTGGACGTCCACCTGGAGGGCGAGCGGGCCGAGGCGCGGGCCAGCCTGCTGTGGTTCCGGAAGGGATCCGTGCTGTCGGTGCGCTGCGCCGCCCTGCCGTCCTCCCGGGACTGCGTGAGCATCCGGGAGGAGTTCATGGCGCACCGGAGCCGACCCAACGTCCTCCTGCAGAGGGTCCACATCAGCAACCCGTCCGACCGGCCCGCCGCCTTCGACGTCTTCACCGGCGGCTCCGCCTTCCCCGCCAAGTTCTCCGCCAGCGTGGAGAAGCTGGAGGACCGGGAGGTGGTGCTGTCCTCCGGCCGGGTGCCGGTGGAGAACGGCCGCTCGGTGCTGGTGGTGGTGGTCACCAGGAAGCTGAGCCCCAGGATCCACGTCCCGGCCAAGTCCGAGCACAAGGACAACATCGTGTCCGTGGTTTGGACCTCGGAGCCCGTCGAGGCCTCCGGGCTGGAGGAGACCTTCCGGGTCCTCCGGGACGGAGCCAAGGAGGAGCTGGCGGGGCTGCTGCGGGCCGAGCTGGACGGGCTGGTGGGGGATCACCAGCAGGCCTGGACGGACCTCTTCATCTCAGGTGAGACCACCTGAGCGGGTCGGGTCGGTCCCGGAGGGGTTCTGGTACCAGGCGGGGGTTTCGATAGATCTGACTTTATGACTGTGCCACCAGTGCAGTGATGTGTGTCTGAAGGTCAAAGGTCACCGTTTACATACTTTCACCTGGAAATGTATTTATTTATTTATTGTTTTTAAAACGGATCAAAGACTATAAAACTCCTGTCAGATGGAATCGATCATTAAAGCAGTGATTTATGTGAGAACATGTTTACAGCTCTGCTCTGAATGAGCCTGTGAGGAAGTCGGTCTGCTTTAGGTTCTTGGCACCAGCAGGTCCAAACCCACATCCAGCTCATCAGGATCACCTTCACTTCACTCCTGAACCAGTGGAACAGGATGTTCACACGTGGTGCTGCAATATGAAGAAAACTCTTATTGTGTTTTGTTATTTTACATTTCTGAGAATGTCACATCTACAATGTGAAGCAGCCAGAAGGTCCAGAAGGTCCAGAACGTCCTCACTCAGCTTCTTGGACCAGAAAACGACTGCCAGAGCGGCTCTGTTTACAGTCGATGACAAACGCTGAGGATTCTGGGAACTCTCCTTTTTTATTTCTTCTCTTCTGAACAGTTCAAACTCTCTTTGATAACTCAAAGCAGCAGATCTGATCTCAGGTTGAATATTAAACTCTTCTGACCCGGTTCTCCGTCTGAACTGGACTTCACATGTTCAGAGAGAAAAACATTAATGAAAAGTTGGATGAAGTCCGTCGGAGGACTTTTAGTTTCCTGCAGGTTTTGTTGAAGTTTGTGTTCTTGTGTGTTTCCAGGTGTCGAAATGAGGAAGATCACCGACTCCCACACGCCGTCCAGCCGCACCGTCAACACCACCCTCTACTACATCCTGTCCTCGTCCACGGCGCCGCTGCTGGACCAGCGGCTGAGCGGCGAGGAGCGCGGCCGCCTGGAGTCCAGCCTCAACTACGCCGACCACTGCTTCAGCGGCCACGCCACCATGCACGCCGAGAACCTGTGGCCGGAGCGGGTCAGCAGCGCCGCTCAGATCCTGCAGCTGGTGACTCTGTGGACGCTGACGCTGCAGAAGAGAGGCTGCAAGGTTCTGGTGGCGGCCGGAGCCCACGGCGCCATGCAGGGCGTGGTGCTGAGCTTCGGAGGCCTTCAGTTCACCGAGAACCACCTGCAGTTCCAGGCCGACCCGGACGTGCTGCACAACAGCTACGCGCTGCGCGGGATCCACTACAACCGGGACCTGCTCAGCCTGGCGGTGCTGCCGGACGGCGAGGGGAAGCCCGTCCTGCACGTGTCCGTGAAGCCGCAGGAGACGCCGGTGAAGCTGTACGCCTGCGAGGCCGGCTGCCTCAACGAGCCGGTGGAGCTGACCTCCGAGGTCAAAGGTCACACCTTCCCCGTCATGGTGACGCAGCCCATCACGCCGCTGCTCTACATCTCCACGGACCTGCGCCACCTGCAGGACCTGCGCCACACCCTGCACCTGAAGGCCATCCTGGCCCACGAGGAGCACATGGCCAACCGGTACCCGGGTCTGCCCTTCCTCTTCTGGTTCAGCGTGGCCTCGCTCATCACCCTCTTCCACCTCTTCCTCTTCAAGCTCATTTACAACGAGTACTGTGGCCCCGGGGCCAAGCCTCTCTTCAGGAGCAAGGTATAACCGGACCGGGACCTCCTGACACTGAACGCAGCTGATTGGCTGTTCGGGCTGCTTGTTGTGTGTGTGGTGGCAAAGACTTCCTGTCTCTTCTGGGCTCTCCGTTCTGACTCTCCTTCTCTGTGCGTGAACTCTTTCCCTCCTCGTGGTACATCTGGAGCGGGTAGACAGCCTTACCCCACCCCACCCCCACCCCACCCCCACCCCTGCCGCCTGTCTGTCGGACCGCCTGTCTGTCGCGTGGATGTAAAGCGTAAAGTAGTTTCTGTCAGATTTGGAGGTTTGGTTTCCTCCGGTCGGAGGTCAGAGGTCAGAGGTCAGTGACAGCGTTACTTTAGGGCCATTTCTAACTTACAACTTCAAATGGTTTTGTCCCACAAACTAAAACAACTTACAGTATTTTTTTTTATTTTTACATTGAATTAATCTGTTTTCAGAACTTTTCTATCAGTTCTGTTTATTATTTATTCATTAATAAGACTTGCTACACCTTTAAATGCACAACAGGATGATTTGGGCTTCAGCAGCTTCCTTCTCTGGTGTCTGACTGAGCTCCAACTGACTGGAGAAGTTCTGGAAATGTTTGGATGAAGAGTATAAAATACATGTTTTTCTTTGCACGGGACAAAATGAGTGAACTGAGAGCAGCAAAGTGTTTTTCAACAAGGAATTCATTCGTTTTCACTGATTTACTTGCAGCGTTAAATTCATGTTTCAGACGTGTTTGAGTTACAGTGGACATCACGGCTGCTTTTATTTTGAAAATATTGTTGCTCAGTGTTCGACTTTTCAGTTCAAACTATAAAACATTAAAGATACCTGATGGGTCTGCATTCCTGCTGATGGAGGACAGACTGGCAGACAGACAGACAGACAGACTCACACACAGACAGGCAGACACACAGACAGACAGACTCACACACAGACAGACAGACTCACAGACAGGCAGACAGACAGACAGACAGACAGGCAGACAGACACACAGACAGACAGACACACAGACAGACAGACAGACTCACACAGACAGACAGACTCACACACAGACACAGACAGACAGGCAGGCAGACAGACTCACACACAGACAGGCAGGCAAACAGACAGACAGGCAGACAGACTCACAGACAGACAGGCAGACAGACACACAGACAGACAGACTCACACGCAGACAGGCAGACAGACTCACACAGACAGACAGACTCACACACAGACTCACAGACAGACAGGCAGGCAGACAGACTCACACACAGACAGGCAGGCAAACAGACAGGCAGACAGACTCACACACAGACAGGCAGACACACACAGACAGGCAGGCAGACTCACACACAGACAGACAGACTCACACACAGACTCACAGACAGACAGGCAGGCAGACAGACTCACACACAGACAGGCAGGCAAACAGACAGGCAGACAGACTCACACAGACAGGCAGACAGACTCACACACAGACAGGCAGGCAGACAGACAGACAGACTGACTCACAGGCAGACAGACTCACACAGACAGACAGACAGACAGACTCACACAGACAGACAGACAGACAGACTCACACACAGACAGGCAGACAGACAGACAGACTCACACACAGACAGGCAGGCAGGCAGACAGACAGACAGACAGACACAGGCGGAGGCAGACAGGCAGAAGGGCAGACAGACAGGCAGACAGACACACATGCAAACAGGCGGACAGGCAGACACAAACAGGTAGGCAGACATGGAAACATGGATGTAAAATATGGACAGAGTTATTTAGATTCATGTGATATTCAGGCTGTAAATTAAATAATAATAAAAACCCTTAAAGGGTTTAAAACCTCCAACTTTAAACCTGAGATCAGACAAAAGAATAAAAAGTCTGGTTTATTCTGAACGGAAAGTTTGATGTTTGGATGTTTTAAACATGGTGTTGATGGGGGGGATTCTGGGAAGCCATTGGTGTCGTCATAGAAACGGGTGGAGAGGATGAGGGTGTGTGTGTGAAGGGAAGCTTTGGGTCGGTCCAATGGGTTCAGAGGAGAAACAAACTGAATGACAACAACAGAACCACATGCTGCCTGTCCTTCAGGAGCTGTCTGGACAGAAGCCTCAGTCAGGTGGTTCAGAGTGCTGGTCACATGACCCGGGGAGGGTTCTCAGACAGGAAGAGATGAACACTGTCCTCTCTCTCTCTCTCCCTCTCTCTCTCTCCTCTCTCTCTCTCTCTCCCTCTCTCTCTCTCTCTCTCTCTCTCTCTCTCTCTCTCTCTCTCTCTCTCTCCCTCTCTCTCTCTCTCTCTCTCTCTCTCTCTCTCTCTCTCTCTCTCTCTCTCTCTCTGTGTGTGACTCTTTTTCTGCTCTTCCTCTGTTTTCCAGGTTTTATGATGTTTTATATCAAAATCACTCGATTAAATTAACAAGAAATCTGCTGGTGACTTTGGCTCTTTACTCTTTACTTTACTGGCTCCTCCTCTTCCTCCTCCTCCTCCTCCTGTGTGTTTCCTGTTTGGTGGGGAGCCCTGTGATTGGTCGGTCTCTAATGTCCCCTCTGACTTCACCAGGTCTCCAGTAAACTTGAGGACGGCTGCCCTGAGTCCTCAGACTCTGCTTGAACCTGCAGGGCTGCAGGCTCAGTCTGCTTGAGCTCGGAGGTGTGTGTGTGTGTGTGTGTGTGTGTGTGTGTGTGTGTGTGTGTGTGTGTGTGTGTGTGTGTGTGTGTGTGTGTGTGTGTGTGTCTGTCTGTGTGTCTGTCTGTCTGTGTGTCTGTCTGTCTGTGTGTCTGTCTGTGTGTGTCTGTCTGTGTGTGTGTGTGTGTGTGTGTGTGTCTGTCTGTCTGTGTGTCTGTCTGTGTCTGTGTGTGTGTCTGTGTGTGTGTGTGTGTGTCTGTGTGTGTGTGTGTGTGTGTGTGTGTGTGTGTGTGTGTGTGTGTGTGTGTGTGTGTGTGTGTGTGTGTGTGTGTGTGTGTGTGTGTGTGTGTGTGTGTGTGTGTGTGTGTCCCACCTGACTGCCTTTAGAAGGACTGATCCATCTGCAGAGCTGCAGCTCTTATTGATCCACTCATTACTTCACTGATTAATAAATTTGTCCGTAAAATACATTGGTGAAAATGGCTGAAAAACAATATCCAAATTTACATACTGTAATATAAAATTTTTGTGCTAAAGAAAACCGCAGAATGTTGGTGACTTCATCCGTTTCAAATTAAAAGCCTTTGTTTCAAATTAAAAGCTCCATATATATTTGTCTATTTTCCCATAATGCAGAAGAATCATCTGTTAGAGAGAAAACTTTTTCATTTTCTTGATTAAAAAAAAGTTTTTCAGGCAGCTGATTAGACGAATTAAAAAACACCTAATGACCGCCAGGTCCTGATGGTTATTATTAATGGAGTTATTGGTTGCAGCTGCACAGAACAGACAAGAACTGATAGAGAAATGAAAAATACTCCTGCTCCCTCAGACTGATGTATGATTATCTATGACATCAGTTTATTGATTGCTAACAGCTGGTCGAAGATGAAGAAAAAGTTCTGTTTTCACTTTATTAATTTTTTCTGCTGAGATATCGGATCATTGGGACAGTCCTGTTGAGATATCGGATCATTGGGACGTTCCTGTTGAGATATCGGATCGTTGGGACGTTCCTGTTGCGATATCGGATCGTTGGGACGTTCCTGCTGAGATATCGGATCGTTGGGACGTTCCTGCTGAGATATCGGATCGTTGGGACGTTCCTGCTGAGATATCGGATCGTTGGGACGTTCCTGTTGCGATATCGGATCGTTGGGACGTTCCTGCTGAGATATTGGATCGTTGTGACGTTCCTGCTGAGATATCGGATCGTTGGGACGTTCCTGCTGAGATATCGGATCGTTGGGACGTTCCTGTTGCGATATCGGATCGTTGGGACATTCCTGCTGAGATATCGGATCGTTGTGACGTTCCTGCTGAGATATCGGATCGTTGGGACGTTTATTGAAATGAAACCATGTGAAAAGTTTGGAGGGAACTTCACCGCCGAGTCAGAGACGTGTGAACTGAGTGGACCTACAGCAGCTCTAGGTTTTATGTGACTGCAGGATTTGTTAGAACATAATGAGATGATGAGTCAAACACTGCTGAGTGTTCAGTAAACTGGGCTGCAGTCTAAATGTTTGTGGGTTTCCAAAGAAGCTGACTGGAGTCGTAGTTGTGAACTCATTGTGTTTGTTCTTTCAGTGCTGATCACTTGGTTTGTTTCTAACTTTTGGACAGTAGACAGCTGCTGTGGTTCTGACGTTCATAAACTGGACTCGGATCACAATCACCTCTTTAATGAAACTGCTCACTGGGTGCATGATGAACCAAAAACATTTGATCGTTTTTCCACATGTGCTTCCATGTTGTGCAGCCTTCTGCACATGTGCATCAGTGCTTCTCCACCTGGCCCCGCCCACATCTACACCTGGCCCCGCCCACACCTTCCACTCAAACTGTGTAGGAGTACTAATGGCACTGCAGCTGGACACGGTGGGCTGTTTAGTCTCCCAGATGGAAGTGATTCATGTGGAGAAGGAGAGTTTGTCAAACCCGTGAGCTGGTTCTGATCCGTCTCAGCCCGCATCGATCATCTCGGGCAAACAGAACTCTGAAGATGCTAACCTGTTGATTTATTGTTAAAGATCGGGGGGGGGGGGGGGGGGGGGGGGGGGGGGGGGGGGGGGGGGGGGGGGGGGGGGGGGGGGGGGGGGGGGGGGGGGGGGGGGGGGGGGGGGGCTGATTCAGGCCTTCATACATGATTATGAGCTGTAAATAATGAGAGTTTTCTTGTCAGTTGTTTATGATTCACACGTTCTCTGATCCTGGTCTGTTTTCTGTCTCTCCATGTGAATTACTGAGTGCCTTAATGAAGAAAGTTAATTTATTGAGCTAAAAATAATAAATCAGTGAATTCTACTTGAATACTTTGTGATTTTGTAAAAATGAAAGGAAAAAAAATAACGTTTTATTTTGTCTCAGCAAAAATAAATCTGAATTATTAAGAGAAATGTTTTTCTGTTGTTGGTTTGTTCCTCATATTTCTAACAGTTAACATATTAAAGACACTTCTCAGAGTCTTTGAACAGTAACATGATCAATGTGGGTCACAGCTGTGATTTAGGTGGAGCGCAGTAGTAAACCTGTTAGAGGTTAGAGCTCGTTTCCTTTGTTGTTGTCTATCAGCCACTTCGTTCAGAGGGAGTTCTCATTGGCTATATCAGGCAATGCAGGTTTCCTATTGGAGGAGGAGGTTAAGTCCCACCCCTCCAGGTAGCAGGCTTAGTGCAGAGACGTGAAGACGGATATATCTATATATGTTATATACAAACAACCAAGAAACAGAGTCAACAGTGTTATTGTTGTTATCTCCTGTATCTGGAATGATCTCCTGGATTATTCCTCTCCAGGTTCCCCCTGGTTGTTCCTCTCCAGGTTCCCACTGGTTGTTCCTCTCCAGGTTCCCACTGGTTGTTCCTCTCCAGGTTCCCCCTGGTTGTTCCTCTCCAGGTTCCCACTGGTTGTTCCTCTCTAGGTTCCCCCTGGTTGTTCCTCTCCAGGTTCCCACTGGTTGTTCCTCTCTAGGTTCCCCCTGGTTGTTCCTCTCCAGGTTCCCCCTGGTTGTTTCTCTCCAGGTTCCCACTGGTTGTTCCTCTCTAGGTTCTCCCTGGTTGTTCCTCTCCAGGTTCCACCTGGTTGTTCCTCTCCAGGTTCCCCCTGGTTGTTCCTCTCCAGGTTCCCCCTGATTGTTCCTCTCTAGGTTCCCCCTGGTTGTTCCTCTCCAGGTTCCCACTGGTTGTTCCTCTCCAGGTTCCCCCTGGTTGTTCCTCTCCAGGTTCCCACTGGTTGTTCCTCTCCAGGTTCCCCCTGGTTGTTCCTCTCCAGGTTCCCACTGGTTGTTCCTCTCTAGGTTCCCCCTGGTTGTTTCTCTCCAGGTTCCCACTGGTTGTTCCTCTCTAGGTTCCCCCTGGTTGTTCCTCTCCAAGTTCCCACTGGTTGTTCCTCTCTAGGTTCCCCCTGGTTGTTCCTCTCTAGGTTCCCCCTGGTTGTTCCTCTCCAGGTTCCCCCTGGTTGTTCCCCCTGGTTGTTCCTCTCCAGGTTCCCCCTGGTTGTTCCTCTCCAGGTTCCCCCTGGTTGTTCCTCTCTAGGTTCCCCCTGGTTGTTCCTCTCCAGGTTCCCACTGGTTGTTCCTCTCTAGGTTCTCCCTGGTTGTTCCTCTCCAGGTTCCACCTGGTTGTTCCTCTCCAGGTTCCCCCTGATTGTTCCTCTCTAGGTTCCCCCTGGTTGTTCCTCTCCAGGTTCCCCCTGATTGTTCCTCTCCAGGTTCCCCCTGGTTGTTCCTCTCCAGGTTCCCCCTGATTGTTCCTCTCCAGGTTCCCCCTGGTTGTTCCTCTCTAGGTTCCCACTGGTTGTTCCTCTCTAGGTTCCCCCTGGTTGTTCCTCTCTAGGTTCCCCCTGGTTGTTCCTCTCCAGGTTCCCCCTGGTTGTTCCCCCTGGTTGTTCCTCTCCAGGTTCCACCTGGTTGTTCCTCTCTAGGTTCCCCCTGGTTGTTCCTCTCCAGGTTCCCCCTGGTTGTTCCTCTCCAGGTTCCCCCTGATTGTTCCTCTCTAGGTTCCCCCTGGTTGTTCCTCTCCAGGTTCCCCCTGATTGTTCCTCTCCAGGTTCCCCCTGGTTGTTCCTCTCCAGGTTCCCCCTGATTGTTCCTCTCCAGGTTCCCCCTGGTTGTTCCTCTCCAGGTTCCCCCTGGTTGTCTCTCTCTCCCCTTGAACCCAGTAATCTCCTTCATACCGGTCCACACCTCCCTCACGTTGTTCTGCTGGAGTTTGGCCTCCAGCTTCCTCCTGTAGGAGTCCTTGCACTCCCTCATCTTCTCCTTCAGGTGGCGCTGCACTCTCCTGAGCTCCTCCCTGTCCCCAGACCTGAAGGCTGCTTTCTTCTGATTAAGAAGAACTTTCAGGTCACTGGTGATCCATGGCTTATTGTTGGGGAAGCATTTTACAGTCCGGGATGGTACGGTGGTGTGTTCACAGAATTTGATGTATTCTGTGATACAGTCCGTCCTGCTGTTGATGTCCTCCCCATGTGGTCCACACAGCACATCCCAGTCCGTGGACTCAAAGCAGTCCTGCAGGGCGTCTTTAGCCTCCTGTGTCCACCTCCTCACAGTCCTGGTGGTCACAGGCTGCCTCTGCACCAGGGGGACATACCTGGGAGTCAGCAGGACCAGGTTGTGATCCGACCTACCAAGGGGGGGAAGGGCAGCAGTACTGTATGCATCCATGTCATTAGCATACAGTAAGTCCAGAGTTTTATTGTTCCGGGTGGGGCAGTTAACATACTGGTGAACAGTTGGCAGTACTTTATCCAGACTGGTTAAAGTCTCCAGTAACTAACAAAAATGCACCGGGATGATGAGTCTGAAGTTTGGACACAGTGGAGTGGATGGTGTCCACTGCTGCCTCTGCGTCAGCTGATGGAGGAACGTACACAGCGATAACAATGGAGGACGTGAACTCCCTCGGTAAATAATAAGGGCGCATCCCCACGGCTAGCAGTTCAATGTCCGGGCTACAAAAACGTTCCTTCACACACACGTGGTCGGGATTGCACCACCTCTCGTTCACAGACTGCAATCCCTCCACCTTTTTTCTTACTGCTCCGAACAACGTCTCCGTCCGCCCGAACAGTCCTGAAGCCGGGTACGGCCGCGCTGTGGTCCGGGAGATGTGAGTGCAGCCATGTCTCGGTGAAACACATGATGCTGCACTCCCGGTACTCTCTCTGGGTCTTTACCTTCCCTCCCTCCCTTCATCTGATGAACAAAGATATCTGAAGAACAAAGATATCTGAGGAACAAAGATATCTGATGAACAAAGATATCTGATGAACAAAGATATCTGAAGAACAAAGATATCTGATGAACAAAGATGTCTGATGAACAAAGATATCTGGTGAACAAAGATATCTGATGAACAAAGATATCTGGTGAACAAAGATATCTGGTGAACAAAGATATCTGAAGAACAAAGATATCTGATGAACAAAGATATCTGGTGAACAAAGATATCGGGTGAACAAAGATATCTGAAGAACAAAGATATCTGATGAACAAAGATATCCATGTTCTCATGTGTTTTTAACATTTTAGCTCCGTGTCATGTGTTCAAACCAAACCGGTCCAGCTAGCCTCCTCTAGGACTGTAAGTGCGTGACTATCCGTGGTGTTACGGTACGGGTGCTCGGAGCGACCAAAAAGGACCAAAAGAGACCCGACTTCACCAAATGGGTCATTTAATAGAAGTATAACAAGTAGAAACTACATTATATTACTTATTATATGAAACTCTATTCTAATTCTATATTCCCATTGAGGAGGTGGAGTGATATTTCTAGTGATGATGTCAGTTGACCAATCAGATCTCTGGGGCGGAGCTACCTGTTGTATAAACACACTTGGCAGACACAGAGATAGTCTGGAAAACTCCTCCATTTCTATATAGATGATGAATCACAAGCAGCTTTTTAAAGGTTTTTTTTTATTTCAAAAATAGAATAAAAAACATTGAAAAAAACAACTTTTCAGGCATTTCATGGCATCTGTAACTAAAACAGCATCAGGATGTGATGTGAGCTCAGCAGAGACTTCCTGTCTGTGTTCATTCACCTTCACAGTGGGGGGGTTGATCATGTGACATCATCATGTATGAGTGGTCTGACACATTTACATCAACCACATCTCATCATAGGAGGGGGACTTCTGACATCACAGAATTAGTTCTGATGGCGTTCACCCAAATACTGAACTAAAAAAATAAAAAGTAACACCCCTCCACACACACACACACACACACACACACAGACTGGAAAAAGCTACTAAGTGGGAAAGGAAGTTGTAAACTATTTTTTTTTTTTTTACACTCAATAAAAACATTAAAAAAAATAAAAACCCTGTACAATCAAAGAGGCTCTGTTCCATCAGCAGTGAGCTCAGTGTTGCCCCCTGGTGGACAGAAGATGTACTGTAGTCTTACAGTGATAAATACCTCTAGCTGTGTTTCCCTTCTGATACTTCCTGTTCTTCTGGTCGCTTGGACTTGAATGGACGAGATTCATATTTTCTAATATAATAAAATGAAACATTTAACAGCTGATGTCTATGAGGTCAGCAGGCCGAGAAAAATGTCCACTTGTTGAAGGCAGCACGTGGGATCCTGAGCACTTCCTGTTTGTCCAGTGACAGCAGAGGCTTTGGGAGAAGTGTGTGTGTTTATTTGTTTGTTTGTTTGAGGGGTCAGAGGGGCTACGAGTCTTTCAGCATGCTGATCTGAGCAAAGATCTTGAGCGCAGGTCCCAGTTTGATGTTCATGGTCCCCATGAGATGATCCTCCTTCAGCAGCAGCAGAGCCTGACCGTCGATCTCCTGACAGCGGAACTCTTCGGCGATGTCCAGACAACCTGCACACACACACCGCAGTTAGAGTACAGTCAACCATCAACCATCAGTGATGTCATCAACCATCAGTGATGTCATCGTTGGTTTGTGAACGTTATGAATCCTCCAGTTCAGATTCTGTCCGTCACCATCTTGCTAGTTCGGAGCGGTTTGGAGCAGGAAGTGACCATATTTGGACGAGCTGGGGGAGGAGCCAGCGGTGGATCTGACCGATCTGATCGGAAACCTGACGATACTACGTCCCGCCCACCGATAGCTGTAACCTGACTGCACCACAGGCCTGTCAATCAAACAGACACGCCCCCAAAACCAGGTCTTCTTGAATCTTCTTTTCTAATGAATGAGGGATTATTTTCAGATGGACCTCCAGAAAACTAAGAAGAAGGAGTGACTTTAGCTAACAACACCGAGATAACTGATGGACACATTTTATTCACTTTGGATTTGATGAGAGAAGTTGAATGGGAGTCTATGGAGCCGGAGGCTTTTTGGAGCCGACCTCTAGTGGCACTCGCTGGTATTGCAGCTGAAGACACTTCTGGATCAGAACCGTTTTACAGACCTGAAGATACGAACTCTTTTATAAACAGTCTGTGAGGATGACAGTGTAACAGAGACAGTGGAGGCCACGCCCACCTGGCAGAGAGGAGATGAACTCGTAGACATCCTCTATGTTCCACCTGCCGGGGTCACTGGGCAGGAAGCTGTGGGGCAGCAGGGAGAGCTCAGAGCCCGGTACGGGAGGAACCCGCTGAGCGGGGGACAGAGGGGACGAGGGGGATGGAGGGGACGGAGGGGACGGAGGGGGCGGGGGTTTCTCGTAGCCGGACAGGTCTGAACACTGACTGGAGTCTCCCAGTGCAGGATAGACTGAGTGAACAGCAGCAGACTTCTGGACAGACGAAGAGGAAACATCAGACTTTAAAATGCACTCGCCACAATTCAAGAAACAGAAAAGAACATTTGAAGGTTTCATTTGTTGTTTGTTTGCAACACGGATCCTATTTACATCTGAATACATCCTTTTCCCAGCACCTGTATGTCTGACTGGTTGACAGTAAGGATGAATTCCCAGCTGTCTCACCTTCTTTCTGGACTCTAAGCTGCTGGCTTTGAGGTTCCCGTTCAGCGCTCTCTGTTTCTTCAGGTTCTCCTGGGTGGTTTTGCGGTTGGGGAACAGACCCATCCTCTTGGTGCAGCCCACGTTGTAGCTACGAACACAGTTAATGAGGTCAGCTGATCCACCCGGAGGTCATCTACAGGCCAGTTTATTCACTCCACAAGCTTCGTGTGATTCACTGGTAACGAACATGATTTATCTTATTCTGGCCCACAAGGTGTCGTAATAATAATAATATTATATTTCAGGGTATTTCTATCATAACAATCTTCTTGAACTACTAAAAATATTTCATTGTTATTTCAAGAACATTCAATTACAAAAAAATGAGTGTTATAGTTTTATATATAAACATAAAAGTAACTTTTTGCCTGAAAGTTTGATCTAAAAACTAAATATTTCTTGGTTCTTCAGTTTATAAACAGATTCTGGATGAATCGTGCTGTTGAACTTTTAATAAACTGAATCTGTTTGTTAACTTGTGTTTATATCATATTAATAACTTGATCAGCTTCACAGTTTTGAATAAAGGTCTAAACCTTTTGGATAAAGTCATATTAATTTAAAAAATGGTAAACTTTCTATTCTACAGCTGGAATTAATGAATGAGAAACACACCTGAGCATCATTTAGATGGATATGAGAATGAGATTGGAGCATTATTAAAGAGATCAGGGTCAGAGTCAAAGTGAGAATGATCTTACCGTTTAGCACACACGGTGGAACAGAACCTCTTGGACCTCTTGAAGATGTAGGCGAAGTCCACACGGCCGCACAGCTCACAGGTCAGCATGGGCTCCTGCTGGGTCTTCAGCTCTGACACACATAAGATACAGCGGTGTGAAAAAGTGTTTCCCTTCCTGATTTCTTATTTTTTTGCATGTTTGTCACTTAAATGTTTCAGATCATCAAACAAATTTAAATATTAGTCAAAGATAACACAAGTAAACACAAAATGCAGTTTTTAAATGAAGGTTTTTATTATTAAAGGAGAAAAACAATCCAAGCCCACATGGCCCTGTGTGAAAAAGTGTTTCCCCCTAAACCTAATAACTGGTTGGACCACCCTCAGCAGCAACAACTGCAATCAAGCGTTTGTGATAACTTGCAATGAGTCTTTTCCAGCTGTGGAGGAATGTTGGCCGACTCATCTTTACACAGTTGTTGGAATTCAGCCACATTGGAGGGTTTTCCAGCACCAACCTCCTTTTTAAGGTCATGCCACAGCATCTCAAGAGGATTCAGGTCAGGACTTTGACGAGGCCACTCCAAAGTCTTCATTTTGTTTTTCTTCATCCATTCAGAGGTGGACTTGCTGGTGTGTTTTGGATCATTGTCCCGCTGCAGAACCCAAGTTGGCTTCAGCTTGAGGTCACGAACAGATGGCCGGACGTTCTCCTTCAGGATGTTTTGGTAGACGGTAGAATTCATGGTTCCATTTATCACAGCAAGTCTTCCAGGTCCTGAAGCAGTAAAACAGTCCCAGACCATCACACCACCACCACCATATTTTACTGTTGGTATGAGGTTCTTCTTCTGAAATGCAGTGTTACTTTTACGCCAGATGTAACGGGACACACACCTTCCAAAAAGTTCAACTTTGGTCTCGTCAGTCCACAGAGTATTTTCCCAAAAGTCTCGGGGATCATCAAGATGTTTTCTGGCAAAAACAAGACGAGCCTTAATGTTGTTTTTGCTCAGCGGTGGTTTTGGTCTTGGAACTCTGCCATGCAGCCATTTCTGCCGAGTCTCTTTCTTCTGGTGGAGTCATGAACACTGACCTGAACTGAGGCAAGTGAGGCCTGCAGTTCTTTGGATGTTGTCGTGGGGTCTTTTGTGACCTCTCGGATGAGTCGTCTCTGCTCTCTCGGGGTAATTTTGGTCGGCCGGCCACTCCTGGGAAGGTTCACCGCTGTTCCATGTTTTCTCCATTTGTGGATAATGGTTCTCACTGTGGTTCTCTGGAGTCCCAAAGCTTTAGAACCTTTTCCAGACTGATAGATCTCAATTACTTTCTTTCTCATTTGTTCCTGAATGTCTTTGGATCTCGGCATGATGTCTATCTTCTGAGGATCTTCTGGTCTACTTCACTTTGTCAGGCAGGTCCTATTGAAGTGATTTCTTGATTGAGAACAGGTGTGTTAGTAATCAGGCCTGGGTGTGGCTCGAGAAATTGAACTCAGGTGTGATGAACCACAGTTAAGTTATGTTTTAACAGGAGGGGGCAAACACTTTTTCACACAGGGCCATGTGGGTTTGGATTGTTTTTCTCCCTTAATAATAAAAACCTTCATTTAAAAACTGCATTTTGTGTTTACTTGTGTTATCTTTGACTAATATTTAAATTTGTTTGATGATCTGAAACATTTAAGTGTGATAGACGTGCAAAAATATTGGAAATCAGGAAGGGAAACACTTTTTCACATCACTGTACATATGTACACTGTAGTGAGGTTTCATTCTTGCAGCAGGTTCATGATCATCACAGACTCTGAATGTCTCCCCATCACGCCCTGACATCAACTGGAGTCTGACATCACCTTTAGTCTGACATCACCTTTAGTCTGACGTCACCTTTAGTCTGACATCACCTTTAGTCTGACATCACCTTTAGTCTGACATCACCTTTAGTCTGACATCACCTTTAGTCTGACATCACCTGTAGTCTGACATCACCTTTAGTCTGACATCACCTGGAGTCTGACATCACCTGGAGTCTGACATCACTTTTAGTCTGACATCACCTGTAGTGTGACATCACCTTTAGTCTGACATCACCTGTAGTCTGACATCACCTTTAGTCTGACATCACCTGCAGTCTGACATCACCTGTAGTCTGACATCACCTGGAGTCTGACATCACCTGCAGTCTGACATCACCTGTAGTCTGACATCACCTGGAGTCTGACATCACCTGGAGTCTGACATCACTTTTAGTCTGACATCACCTGTAGTGTGACATCACCTTTAGTCTGACATCACCTGTAGTCTGACATCACCTTTAGTCTGACATCACCTGTAGTCTGACATCACCTGGAGTCTGACATCACCTTTAGTCTGACATCACCTTTAGTCTGACATCACCTGGAGTCTGACATCACCTTTAGTCTGACATCACCTTTAGTCTGACATCACTTTTAGTCTGACATCACCTGTAGTGTGACATCACCTTTAGTCTGACATCACCTGTAGTCTGACATCACCTTTAGTCTGACATCACCTCTAGTCTGACATCACCTTTAGTCTGACATCACCTCTAGTCTGACATCACCTCTAGTCTGACATCACCTTTAGTCTGACATCACCTCTAGTCTGACATCACCTCTAGTCTGACATCACCTTTAGTCTGACATCACCTGTAGTCTGACATCACCTGTATAGTCTGACATCACCTGTAGTCTGACATCACCTGTAGTCTGACATCACCTTTAGTCTGACATCACCTGTAGTCTGACATCACCTTTAGTCTGACATCACCTTTAGTCTGACATCACCTTTAGTCTGACATCACCTGGAGTCTGACATCACCTTTAGTCTGACATCACCTTTAGTCTGACATCACCTTTAGTCTGACATCACCTGGAGTCTGACATCACCTTTAGTCTGACATCACCTTTAGTCTGACATCACTTTTAGTCTGACATCACCTGTAGTCTGACATCACCTTTAGTCTGACATCACCTGTAGTCTGACATCACCTTTAGTCTGACATCACCTCTAGTCTGACATCACCTTTAGTCTGACATCACCTCTAGTCTGACATCACCTCTAGTCTGACATCACCTTTAGTCTGACATCACCTCTAGTCTGACATCACCTCTGAGTCTGACATCACCTTTAGTCTGACATCACCTGTAGTCTGACATCACCTGTATACCTTTCTGACATCACCTGTAGTCTGACATCACCTGTAGTCTGACATCACCTTTAGTCTGACATCACCTGTAGTCTGACATCACCTTTAGTCTGACATCACCTTTAGTCTGACATCACCTTTAGTCTGACATCACCTGGAGTCTGACATCACCTTTAGTCTGACATCACCTTTAGTCTGACATCACCTCTGGTCTGACATCACCTTTAGTCTGACATCACCTGTAGTCTGACATCACCTCTAGTCTGACATCACCTTTAGTCTGACATCACCTGTAGTCTGACATCACCTTTAGTCTGACATCACCTGCAGTCTGACATCACCTGTAGTCTGACATCACCTGTAGTCTGACATCACCTCTAGTCTGACATCACCTTTAGTCTGACATCACCTTTAGTCTGACATCACCTGTAGTCTGACATCACCTGTGGTCTTGGGACATTGGGAGGATGGATCTGTGAAACTGTCGCCCCAGTGCATGCTGGGAGGCTCCCGACACACCCACTTCCTGTGCTGTGACAATGCGGTGCGTTTACCTTTGGGGGACAGGACGTCCATCTTGGAGTCGGCTGTGTGTCTGCGAAGGCTCTCGATGGAGAAAGAAGGACGTTCCACCTGCAGACAGACACAGGAATCACTGCACCTGACCACCGCCACAACACACAGCACTCACAATATAGAAGAAGAAGAAGAAGAAGAAGAAGAAGAAGAAGAAGAAGAAGAAGCGTTCTCCTTCCAAATCACATCCTTTTTATTTTTACTACCAGCGTGGCGCTACAGATGAAGCAGAACCTACTGAACGTGAAAATAAACTGTTTGATTCAGAGACGTCTTCTGCTCCAGCATGTTTGTGTGTTGTTTGTGTTGTTTGTGTGTATGTTTGTGTGTTGTTTGTATTCTTTTTTGTGTGTTGTTTGTAAGTTGTTTGTGTGTATGTTTGTGTTGTTTGTGTGTTTGTATGTTGTTTGTGCTGTTTGTATGTTGTTTGTGTGTTGTTTGTGTGTTGTTTGTATGTTGTTTTGTGTTGTTTGTATGTTGTCTGTGTGTTGTTTGTATGTTGTCTGTGTGTTGTTTATGTTGTTTGTGTGTTGTTTGTGTGTTGTTTGTATGTTGTTTGTGTTGTTTGTGTGCTGTCTGTGTGTTGTTTGTACTGTTTGTATGTTGTTTGTGTGTTGTTTGTATGTTGTCTGTGTGTTGTTTATGTTGTTTGTGTGTTGTTTGTGTGTTGTTTGTATGTTGTCTGTGTGTTGTTTGTGTTGTTTGTATGTTGTTTGTGCTGTTTGTATGTTGTTTGTGTGTGTTTGTGTGTTGTGTGTGTTGTTTGTACTGTTTGTATGTTGTTTGTGTGTTGTTTGTATGTTGTCTGTGTGTTGTTTATGTTGTTTGTGTGTTGTTTGTGTGTTGTTTGTATGTTGTCTGTGTGTTGTTTGTGTTGTTTGTATGTTGTTTGTGCTGTTTGTATGTTGTTTGTGTGTTGTTTGTATGTTGTTTGTGTGTTGTTTGTGTTGTTTGTATGCTGTCTGTGTGTTGTTTGTGTGTTGTTTGTATGTTGTTTGTATGTTGTCTGTGTGTTGTTTGTGTTGTTTGTATGTTGTCTGTGTGTTGTTTGTGTTGTTTATGTTGTCTGTGTGTTGTTTGTATGTTGTTTATATGTTGTGGTTGACTGATTGGGCTGCAGGCTGCACACAGACTCAACATACCTGGAGACGTGACACATGAACTACAGGTGAGACGTTTGAAAACTGCACTTCTGGACTTCTGCTGGATGTTTCCACATATTTCTCTTGTTTCCACTCACAAAAAGACTTTTGATTTTTGGACACGTTTGATCAAAGCGGTTCAACGTACCCACGATGCCTTTCTGCTGTGTGGCTTCACTAAACATAAACCTGATCACGATTATAACATCATGAGAAGGTGGTTTCACATCATCCATGTTCATACGTTATAATGTGATGTCATGCAGAGGGAGGTTCAGGTAAACCTATGTGTGTCCTAACGTCTGCTGCCAGGTGGCGTTCAGGGACTCGTGTGTCCTCCTAACGTCTGCTGCCAGGTGGCGTTCAGGGACTCGTGTGTCCTCCTAACGTCTGCTGCCAGGTGGCGTTCAGGGACTCGTGTGTCCTCCTAAGGTCTGCTGCCAGGTGGCGTTCAGGGACTCGTGTGTCCTCCTAACGTCTGCTGCCAGGTGGCGTTCAGGGACTCGTGTGTCCTCCTAAGGTCTGCTGCCAGGTGGCGTTCAGGGACCTCAGGTGTGTTTTGAAGTATAAACGGACTTTAAACTACCATTTAAACAGGTGTTCAGCTTCATCTCCTGATGGAGACAGAGTTTCTGAATCTGCTGTAAAACCGACTGAATGTTTCTGTGGTTGAAGACTTCCAATCAGTCAAAACGGTGAAGGCTGCTTCTTTTGGACATTATTTCCATCTTGTGATGTGACTGCACAGATGAGGGTAAAACCAGGAGCAGGTTTCCATGGAGACGAGGTGTGTTATGTGTGATATGTGTGTTACGGGACTCACGGGGAACGGCTCGGCGCCCTCCTGGATGACGAAGCCCTCGATGAGGTGGGTGAGGACGCTGGTCCTGACTAGCGCCTGGGCCGGTTTGCTGTCTCCATGGTGATGGCTGCTGGTAGTGTTCCCGTTCCCAGAGGTCATGACTGGAGCCCCTCACCTGTCAACACAACGTTCACACAACGTTCACGTCTTACTGCTCGAGATATGAGGAGTTATTTTAACTTTTGAATTTAGCACAAACACAGTTAATGAAAGCAGATTATATATCTGCTTTATTTCTGGGTTGTTTTACCAGGATGTGTAACAGTGACAGGATAAAGTGTCCCTGTGTGTCTGTCTGTCCTCACAGACCTGTATAATAACGGGGTTGTTGTTGTTGTTGTTGTTCACTACCTGCTGTGCACCTTTACACTCCAGCTGGTAGTTAACAGTTAGTTTATTTTCATCAGACTGGATTTCATCATTTACAACAAGCTGCCTCCAGTCTCATTCAAACCAACGTGAAGGCTCGACCCGTGTTGTTTCAGTGAACTTAAAGATGGATGAGCTGGAACTTCTGAATGTTCACGTATGAATGCAGTAAACCTGCTTGTTGGTGGTCCGTGTGAATGAGTTAAAGTCCAGATTATTTAAAGACGCGGTTTAAAGTCCTTTCAAAGTACTTTTCTTACTTGTCGAGTCGGAGCCGGCCGGAGGATGTCGGGGAGCAGCGCTCCGCCGCCGGACGACGGTCGACGGAAGAAAAGCTCTTTGTTCCGCGGCGCCGCACAGCGCGTTCATTTACTGCCGCTCCGCGCGACCACACGGAGGGCGGCCCCGCCGACACCGGACCGGACCGGACCGGACCGGAGCGGACCCCTCAACAGCGAACCGAGTCCCAGGAGCCTCCCCCCGTTACACGAGGACCCGCGGAGTTAGCCGCACATTCATACCGGTTCCTGCTCACCGTCCCGCTCCGGGCCGCAGACCTCCAGACCGCCGCCGGTTGAACCCCGGACGGAGGCACGTACAGCACTTCCGGCGTACACCTTCACAATTAAAGCCTGTAAAGTTACAAACACAGAAGCACATTAATAAGTCATGCAGTCATTATTATCAACAGACTCAACCTGGGATTTACAGAACTGTACTTTCATGTTGGTAAACAGTAATTTCACAACAACAACAACAGAAATATTATCCAGCCCGAGCTTTAACTCAAAACTTAACTTGCTTGGTTGTTTGAAAATGCTGATACCTGTTACCTTATTTTATTCTGTTTTAGTCATTGGTGTTAGGATTATTTGAGTTTTCATCATCTTCAACAGTAGAAGGTGGAGAACATCTGCCTCCACCGGTTGGAGAACATCTGCCTCCACCGGTTGGAGAACATCTGCCTCCACCGGTTGGAGTAAGAGGAGAGCAGAGAGAGAGAAAAACAGCATGGAGAGACAGCAAGCAGTAAACAAAACGTTTTCCCCCTATGCAAAGAGAGAGGAGTGTTTATTCATAATAATTTATTTTGTTATTATCATCTGCCAATTTTTTATTTATTCTTATTTCAGTTATTTCATTTCATTTCCATTCTATTTGAAAACATAGAGTCGACTGCACTTCCTGTGTTAAAAGTCTTATGCTGACAAAGATCTCACTGAGACGCTAGCACAATATTATTATGTCTGTATTTCTGATGATGTGCCATTATCTCCTTGGAGAACAGTGAAGTTACTGTGGTGTAGAAATACAGCATTTATCATTATGTTTTTGGAAAAGTTTCATCGATAGTCTGTTTGCTTCATCTGTTGTTTATATTGTGAAATAAGTGAGATTTGGTCAGGTGCTCCACCAGGAGACCCAACACCTTAGTCCCAGTTTGAATCCTGAACATGTGGCTGAAAGCTGCAGACAAACTAGTGAGACGACCTCCAGTAAATTTCTGACTTTGCATTACGAGCTGTGCAGATGTGCATTCGTGTCAGTCGTTGAGGTGAATGTAAAATAGAAGTATAAAACAAAGTGTACTTTTTTAAAATGTTTTTTTAAATTATTGATTTTGTTTGATTTTTAACATCCCATCGTGACAATAATAGTCTGCCCCCCCAAGTTCCCCCCCCAACCCCCCAATACCTTTATCATTAATATTAATACACAATACAAAAACACAAAGCACGATAACAAAATCAAAAGTCCAATGAAGCTCTTCATTCAAAAATCACATCACAAAATTCATTCAAATATTTATTTCAGTCTGCTTCAACATCAATCCGGCGCCGTTCCAAATGTTGTGTAGAACCAAACAGTCTTAATATCTGAATATTTTATAAGTCCACATAGGTTTTTTAAATTTTATTCTTAAATACAGAGACAAACGATTGAAACCATTGAAATTACATCTGTGGATGTGGAATTTGGCAAGAAAAACTAAAAGATTTTTATTTTATTTTTTTAATTATACATTGTCCCATTTACAATTAAACAGACCAAAGAAAACACCTTTAAAACAAAGAAAAATCGTCTTAGTTCTTGCTGCATCCACTTACAAACAATGTGACGTCAACACATTGAAGGCCGCTGATTGGTCATTGCGGAATCAACATTTCTGGCGCTGAATTTTGATATTTGATTTCGACTATCCTATCTTTAAGTGTGAGCAATAAAATTAAAATAAAATCCTGGCGGTGTTAAGTGGGAGGAGCTTCTAATACGTAGACACAAATTTATTAATGTTAATTTCACATTTAACCTAAATTAAGAACAATTTAGTTGTGCTGGATATTAATGACATGCATGTCAGAACAAATCTTTTATGTTGCTTCATCCATTTTACAGGTTGATCAACACTTCTGACAATCAATCACCGAAAGTAATTTAAAATCAAACTGAATTGAATTAGTTTAAACAATGAGAGTAATTTTAAACAATGTGCTTTAATGAAAACAAGTTGTTGTTTAGCAGCCAGACCACTTCCTGTTTAGCGATTTTACCAACAAAATAAAAGCGAACAAATTCATAACCGACATTGCTAGTTTAAATGTTAATTAGAGGACTGAGAGCATAAATATTCTGGGGAAATCTGTACTTAAAAGCTGAATCAGAAATGGTGCAGTTAATTGGTGTATTTTATTACTAACAAGAGAGTTATTTAGAATATTAGTTCTTGAGTAATATAGCCTACTATATTCTCAGGCCGGTGTAAATACCCATTTACGGTTCTACTGATGGCACACTGTCCCTTTAAAAACATAAAATAACGAGAATGATCTTATTTTAATTAAATAATCTTCACACTTTTATTTAAGCGCCTGTCCAACCGGAAGTGGAGAAGCCCGCTGCTGACTTGCGCCGCCTCTCGGTAACGGGACGTGTCCTCAGCCCGGTGCTCCGTCTGCTCGGACCGTGGGGCCGCCGTGACAGCTCGTCACCGGGCTGCAGCACCAGTTTCATGTCAACGCTAGACTTGATGAAAAAAGAGTGTTTCGCATCAGGGACGCTGTCCTCGGCTTCTTTTAAAAGAAGGTTCACGAAGAAGAGGAGGGTCGCTCCGGGGGGGCAGCAGGACGCGGACAGCGACTGTCAGCTGCACAGGTGAGACTCACCGGTCCGTCAGAGAGTGTGTGAGCTGCACAGCTGAGACTCCTTAAACTGTCAGTGTGAAATGACTGATTCCCCGGAGGGAGCCTCAGGAGGACAGAAGGATCCTCAGGTAGGTTCACACCTCATCGACTGTCTGGGGAAACAGTGATTCCCTGCAAATTACATTATTTTTTTCATTTTGGGGACTTTATTTGATTTGATTGACAATGCAGTATAATTATTTTCTTTGGGAAAATGTTTTTCTACCACTTTTATCCTTATCCCTATCTATCCTCACAAAAACATATCAAAATGGTGAAAAATGCCAATTTCCAGTTTCCAGAGATCATCATAATTGAGAAGCTGAAACCACAAAACACTTCGAATTTTTGCTTTGTTAAAAAAACAATCAATTCAGCTTTTGTATTTGCTGTGAATCTTCTGTTGACCGAAGACCTGACGGATCATTACAGCTCTTAGTTCATTATCATGTGTGCCTCATGAAAATAACTGCGTAACTGCTTAATTTAGCTGAAAGCAACAGTTTGCTGTTCCTGTAGTTTACAGAGAGCTACATGAACAGAGTCTGACTGTGGCTCTCAATGTACTCCCATAATCCACACTATAGTCAAACATGTGACAGGAGCCTCATCAAACATCTGAATAAACTATCAGTAAAAACATTAAAAAAATAAAAAATAAAAAAAGAGCATTGAGGCAGAAATCAGCAACAAGTATGAGACAGAAAATAAATGATTTAGACATGATTGAAACTGATTAATTAATTGAAATCCACAGACTGGATATAAAATGATTGAATGACCCTCGGTGTGTGTGTGTGTGTGTGGGGGGGGGGGGAGGGGGGGTTATCCTTGTTACAGCTGGAGAAGAACAGTCACCCCAAATGGCTCCCCAATAAAAACTATTTTTCAGATTAATTGTGCAAATAGTGATACAAGCACCAAATTTGGCACCGTTGTTCTCTTGGTCAGACGAAACAAATTTGCCCGATTGGACATTTGAAAATCCAAGATGGCGGCCGTATTCCAAGATGGCCACCAAAGTTTACGAAATATTTTTTCTCATAAAAATGTGTTTACTTGGGCAATTGATGATCTTAGTCTCAATTTGCATGTTTTCAGGCATGCTGAAATCATTTTTCCAATTATCAAAAGCCTCAAGTAAATATTTTTCTCAGTTTTTGTTGTTTTCACTTATAACATGACGTGCTAGTTCATGGGGTGTTATGTTTATGCTTTTATTGACATAGAATAAGAATTTTATTACATATAAAAAACGAAATAACTTTTTTTTTTACATTTTGTAATTTTAATTACATTTTGTAATAACATTAACAACGAAAACAATTAAAACATTCAATAACATTTCCAATGAAACTAACAAATTCAATGTAATAAACATGCTAGGGTTATTTAAACACTAAAACATTAAAATAAACATTAAAGAAACATTAAAAGATTAATAGCTAACACAATAAATAATATACAATAATTAATAATCAATAAATAATAACATAAACTGTGTTAAACACTAATACTGCAGATGTTCACATGTTTGGAAGTCATCCTGTGAAGTTCATTGTTTCTAATGCTCACATGCAGCTACAAAGAGCTGTCAGGGGAGCTCTGAGCGAAGGCATTTACAGCTCAGACTGCTGCAGCCTTTCTTACAGGAACACTTGGTCAGCTCCTGACAGCGTGCTGCAATGGGTGGAAGTGCCGTCCAGCATATCTGCCATGTCTCGCCTTTCTGCATCCAACCCCAGTCAGCAGGACTTCCGGTGTCTGGATTGAGGACAACTGCCTGTTGCTCCAGATTATTCCAGTTTGGTAGGCTGAACATGTTCCTTTAAGGCTGCTTTGGTTGGTGGAATTGCATCATAAGGCTTCTGCTTGTGTGCAAAGAGATCGAGCCTGGCCTCATCAACTCCAGTGGCTGTACAAGATCTGTCATACATTAGAACCATAAAATTCTCCAGGTCCAGTCGATCATCACTAGAAATGTCGGTTGAACAGTTGCTGAGTTTTGTGAATGTTTTAGAAACCTCATCACAAACACGCCATGCTCGCCACGCAGACTTCCATGCTTTCCCAGTGAAAGCATGGAAGTGGAGAATACCACTGGCTTTATCAGGCCTATTGCAGAAACCACCTGGCGAACTGGAATCCATCGGGGAGTAGCTCCTTGGCCAAAGGCAATCCAAACGTTCTCCAAACCAAGCTCCTGAAGTGATGGCAGTACGAACACTGCAATGACAACCACATGATTATCATTGGCTTTAATGATGAGAGACTTACTTCCATCAAGTGTTGCATTCCTGGCATGTGTAAATAGCCCAGCATCTGCTTCTTTGTGACAGCAGGGAGCCAAAGCACTCAGGGACTTGCTCTTGTTGCTAATAACATCTTCTCCCTTTGTCACAATAACCATGCTTGTCTGAGTTCCAAAAATATTCTCAGCAAGAAAATGAATCGGCTCGGTCTTATTGCTGTCAGTCCGTAGGAAACTTTTCCAGTGGTCTCAGTAGTTCCAGTCACCCTTCGCCTGATCCCCTGTCCTCGGTTTGATGTGGTTTCAGCCTTTAAACTGGATTTCTTGTACACATCAAACGTCCACCCTCTTGTATTTGGAGCCTTGAGATTCCACTTGTGGAAGGATTTCTTCTGTGGTATAGGCATCGAAGGTCTCAGAGCCGTGGAGGTAAAGCATTGATTCGGGCTGAGAATGATGATGGCATCTCCCTTTGGTTCTGCCTCTGGCACAGTCACGTATGCTTGAAGAATTTCAACCAGCTGTGACTTTTAGCATGCATGAAGCTTTCCACCATCACTGGGAGAGGCAGGGGATGACTGCTTCTCATGCTGGAACAACCCTTGTGAGTCAGACTCCCTGTTCTGGCAGGAGATGACTAGTCGTGAGAACAGCTGGTAGTCATCTTTCAACACCTTTTCCTTGGAACTGCCAGTGACATGCTCATGTTTGAAGAAGGACACCTTGTTCTTCGTGATTGGATTATAGAATGTAAAGTCTTCATTCTGCATGCCCTCCATGAATGATTTAAACTGCTGTTTTCCTCTCTGGTGATGTGCGCCAACCAGTTTGGCATTAGCTGTATCTGCAAGGTTCTTTGTATCTGGTACTAGTAGGTCTTCTGACTCTTCTTGGAAATGGTTCAAGATCTCCTTCATTGTTTTGAAGAAAGAGTCCATATTCTCATGGAAATGCTTCTGGGAGCTCAAGGTCTGTTCATGATGTCTGGTGCTAACTTCAGAGCCTTTCACACCAGAGTTAGAGAGTTAGGCCAGTGATGAGGACCAATGCCAGTAGTCCATCCAAAGGATGTGGCTGACTTCTGAAACAAAGGAAACAAACCCCACACCACAAGAACTAGCATTGTTATAATTACAAACGATAACAACAAAAACAGAGAAAGGTATTTACTTGAGGCTTTTGAAAATTGGAAAAATGAATTCAGCGTGCCTGAAAATATGCAAATTGACACCAAGATCATTGAAATTGGTCAAGTAAATACGTTTTTATGAGAAAAACGATTTCATGGGGGCAATTTTGGTGGCCACCTTGGAATATAGCCACCAGTTTGGATTTTCAAATGTCCAATCGGGCAAATTTGTTTAATATGCCCAAGAGAACAACTGTGCCAAATTTGGTGCTTTGCATGATTTTTCTGTTGTGTGCTAGACCAATGCTTTCACACTGTGGTCTGTGACTCTCTCTCAGAAACCTTCCCCAAACCTCTCCTTGGTCCGTCCTGCTCTGAACGTGAACACCCCCTCAGCACCACTGGTGCTGCTTTCAGTCACTCACAGCTTCAGTTTTCTTTGCCGTGATTTCAGTTGGTTTGTATTAATGTTTGTTCATCCGCTCTGCAGGTCGGATCTTTGGAGGGGGGGTCGGCACCATGAACGCATTTTCTTTTCTTTCTTCACGTGGTGTTCAATGACAAAGTTGATCGACGCACAGAATTCATATGAAGAGTTTCAGCTGTTAGATTTATGTTTGGACGTCGTCACATCCTGTTAGTTGTTGTTGATGAACTGTGACAGCTGCTCATTTTGTCGTGATGTTCACAGTTGCTGACCACAGGTGTTTAGAAAAGAGTTCGTAGCTTTCAGCTCTAAAAATGGTTCCGATGCAGAAGTGTCTTAAGCTGCAATACCTGTCCTCCCCTGTACTCCCCTGTCCTCCCCTGTCATCCCCTGTCCCCCCTGGTCATCCCCTGTCCCCCTGGTCGTCCCCTATCCTCCACTATACTCCCCTGTCGTCCCCTGTCCCCCCCTGTCCCATTGTGTTTCAGGTGCTCCATCTTGTCCCTCTCCGGCAGCAGTCTCACCGTTCGTCGGATTCTGACGGCCTGCCTCGTGTCCTTCGTGGCGCTGCTCGGCTCCGTCTCTGTGGACCTCAGCTCCGACATCGACTCGCTGCATTCCACCGAGTCCGCTCACGACGAGCTGACTTCCTGCCGAACCGTCGCTCTGCTGCAGCTCGTCAGCCGGCTGCAGAAGATGCGACGTTTCTTCAGCAGAGAGAGCAACGAGACGCTGGAGGCCAGCTTCCTGGAGGTGGTGTTTCCTGTGTTCGACAGCCTCTGTGGGGAAATGATGGCTTACAGTAATGGACGTGGGATTCCCTGCAGGGTGGAGTTGCCTGGATTTTGCCAGGAGATGAAGAAGAGCATTCAAGAAGTTCTAAATTCTTCATTGGACACAAACGGCACGAGTGAACACTGTACGTCCGCCGTCTCTTTGGCCATCGGACGACTTCTGGACATCTGGGGAACCGTGGAAGACACTTTGGAGAAAGTCAAGCAGAGCTCCGACTGGAGCGACGTGCTGTCTGCCAGACTTCTCGTCACGTTTGTGGAGCTCAACCACCAGCTGATGCACATCCACCACACGGCAGCTCCGTGCTTCCAGGACAGGTGGAGGTACGTGCTGGGCTACCTGGGCGTCGCCCGGGTCCTCACAGAGCGGCTCAACGACTGCTGGATGGAGAACGTAGACCGCAGGTTCAACTCCAGCCTGGATGTTACAGATTCTTCTGTTTTTGACACATCTCAGTGGCAGATCTCCGGAGCCAGAACGGACCGTCTGTCCGGGTCTCCCGCTGGACTTCAAGCTCTGAGAAACACCCAGCGGTGTTTGTTGGACCGGTCGGCGCCGGCGCTCCGGTCGGCGTCTCGCTCCATGTCCTCGGGCCTCACCGTGAGGATCTGCTTGCTGGCCATCGCCTGCCTCATCTACCCGGTGGTCATCTTCTCCTTCAAGCAGATAACTGAGTGGATACGGGACTACGCCCAGAGTCTGAAAGAGAAGACGGAGGACCTGAAGCGCCAGAGACAGCTGGCCGAAGATCTGTTGAACCAAATGCTGCCCAAGTCGGTGGCCAAGCAGCTCCGCCAGCGCAAACACGTGGAGGCCGAGAGCTACGAAAAGGTTGGTAAGAACGCTGATCGAGCAGCCGGTCCTCAGACAGGTTGTAGAAGATAGGTTGGTAAGGTTCAAACCTTTTTACACCGGAATGGACCAATGGGCCAAACTATGTCTCAGAACCGGTTTCAAAATACATACTCGATGAAAAACTGGTTATGCAGATTAAGAATCATGTCTAGTTTAGTATTGTCATTTTTAATTTCTAGTTTGAATCACAGACTGGATATAAAAGTGTTTGTAGCTTCAGGTCTGTAAAATGGTTCTGATCCAGAAGTGTCTTCAGCTGCAATACCAGCGAGTGCCACTAGAGGTCGGCTCCAAAAAGCCTCCGGCTCCATAGACTCCCATTCAACTTCTCTCATCAAATCCAAAGTGAATCAAATGTGTCCATCAGTTATCTCGGTGTTGTTAGCTAAAGTCACTCCTTATTAAGTCAGGATGTTCTGTGTTCTAGTATCTTTTCAGCCGTTTTTGAGTTTAACATAGTTTCATGGTATTACCGTTGATTTTAGCTGAGTGTTTTGTTTAAGACTAGAAAGACAAAGTTTAGGTTGTAGACGTGACTAAACTTGGTGGTCGTAACTCTGGACTCGATTGTGTTTTCTGGTGAAATGTTGGTGTTGATGTTGGACTTGTACATCTCGGCCTGGGACTCTCTGTTGATGACTTGGGGTTTCACCTGACAGTTGTGGGTGTTGGATTTAGAATTGGACTTATTAGTCTTGAAACTGTTTTTTTATTTGGCACTTTCATTACTAAGACTTGAAACTGGAGACAAGAACATGGAAAGAAATTGTTAAGGTGTTATTCAGAAAGAAAACAAGTGCAACACATCATAAAAATACAGAAAGGTGCTAAAAGTAGAGACCGTAATGATGCACACGGCGTTGAAATGTTAAGAGTTCAGACTCTGATGCTTCACTGTTAGAAAAAACAGCTTCAGTCCGAGGTTTCTCCTCCTCTCCTCTTCATCTCGTGTTAAAACTGACAAACCAGACAGAAAACCCTGTTGAAGGTAGATAAGTCTTCAGTCTGTCTTCTGTTCGCTCTCCCTGATCCACTTTGAGCATCCAGCGAACACATGCAGAGGTCCGGAGGGCGGCGGCGCTGCAGCGAGGAGGTTCCCGCTGCAAGATCTGCAAACACGCTCAATGAATGTGCGTTTGCTGCCTTTGTTGCTATTGTTGGCGTAATTACCTATAATTGCCCTGTTCCATATTCATCAGGAGATAAAACAAGTTATACGGGGGAAAATTGCGTCTGGTTTATTGAAGAGGTTTGAAGCAGCTGTACCCAAAGCCCTCTGAAAGGGGGGGGTGCAGCTGAATAAAACTGTGGGCTTTATTTGAACATGATTTGGAGCTCTGGAAAGAAAATGCAAGACCCTTTAATGCATTATTTCAAACTAACTGGGAAAGTACAACATGAAATATAGCTTCTCTGTTCGTTTGTTTGTTGCAGGGCTCACATGTCAATAGATATCTGCTGTTGGTCGAGTGTAACTTATTATCAGCCACCCAACTCAAGTAATCTGAGGAAATACATTTAAATAGGTGTTAAACTGTCTCTGTTAGCTGGTTTTAATATTGTCAGTTACTTTCAGATCCTCCAGTAATAAACAGGCTGAGTTATAGTGCATCAACCTGCAGCACATGATTAATAAAATACTTTGTGTTCACTTATTACAATCATGTTTACAAAAACGTTGTTTGAAATGTAAATAAAAACAGAATACAAGGAATGCAATTCACATAAACTCATTTAATTGAAAATAGATCAAAGACAACATATCAAATGTTGAAACAGAGACATTTTATTGTTTTATGAAAAATATCTGCTCATTTTTTATTTGATAACAGCAACACGTCTCTAAGTTGTGACAGGATCAACAAAAGCTGGAAAAGTTGTGAAAAGATAAAAAAATAAAAAAAAAACAGCTGGTGGAACATCTGACAGCTAATCAGGTTACCATGGCAACAGGTCAGTAACATGATTGGGTATAAAAGATGATTTCAGAGAGGCGGAGTCTCTCAGCAGTGAAGATGGGGAGAGGTTCACCACTCTGAAAGACTGTGTTGGAAAATAGTTCAACAATCTAAGAATAATGTTCCTCAACGTAAAACTACAAAGAATTAGTGGATTTCATCGTCTACGGTTCATAATATCATTAAAAGATTCAGAGAATCTGGAGAAATCTCTGAACACAAGGGACAAGGCTGGAAACCAATATTGGATGGTGGTGATCTTCGGGCCCTCAGGCAGCACTGCATTAAAAACACACTATTCTGGAGTGGAAATCACTGCATGGGCTCAGGAACACTTGTGAAAACCATCGTCTGTGAACACAGTTCATCGCTGCGTCCACAAATGCAGGGACCACATTTCACTTTCTAAACTCCAGAAACTGGTCTCCTCAGTTCCCCAACGTTTCCAGAGTGTTGTTAAAAGAAGAGTTGATGCAGCTCAGTGGTGAACATGATCCTGGAACAACTTATAGAGACGTGTTGCTGACATCAGATTCAAATTAAGCAGAATTTTTTTATAAAACAAAAAAATGTCTCCGTTTCAACACAGATTTTTTTGGATTTGCAATTAAATATGGGTTGATGTAAGTTGCAAATCAATGTGTTCTGTTTTTATTTACATTTTTACACCGCTTCCCAAAGAGTTGGGAAGCGGTGTTGTCCAGTTTCGTAATGATGGAGCCCCTTTTAAAGTGTTTATCTGAAGCATACGAACACTTGTTGCTTCAGATAACTTTTATTATTTAATTATAATGAATCGATAGACTAGAACATCCAAACCAACCAGCAAACAGAGGACTAATATGATCGCTCATTTTCTAACGCCACAGAAGAAGAAGCAACTTCACTCGTTTCCTTGGCAACAACGAACATGTGCATCACTTTTTAGTGACCACATCATTGAAGGATGAAGTTGGTGCTGCTGTTGAACTGAGCCTGTTTTCATTGATAGAACCGACTGGACAAAGGAAGAGAAACAGCAGAACATTACATCCTTTGGTCCTTCAATTATTAAAGTTTCCTGGTCCACAACTGTCCATCTTATTATTGACCTGTCAATCATCTATTTATCACTTTGAACTGTGTAAAAAGTGCTTGAAATAAATTTGATTTTCTCACATAATGGCTACAAAAAACCTCTTAACAGAATAAACTAGTCTTCCTGTTTATGTCCGAGCTGTAAGAGGTCAGGATTCATTGCAGGCTTTGCTGAGTGTAGTGAGTGTGTTAGCTGATTCAGAACCAGTCCAACCAGAACTAGTCTAACGGGAACTAGTCCAACCAGAACCAGTCCAACCAGAACCAGTCCAACCAGAACCTCTCCTCTCCTCCGGTTCCAGGTAACCATCTTCTTCTCAGACATCGTGGGCTTCACCTCCATCTCTGCATCCTGCTCTCCTCTGCAGGTGGTGGAGATGCTCAACAACCTCTACATGTGCTTCGATACGCGCATCGACTCCTACGATGTCTACAAGGTCACACACACACGAACACACACACACACACACACACACACACACACACACACACACACACACACACACACACACACAGAAAATTGACGTGTCAGCACTTCTGTTAGTTAACGTTTTAAACCTCTTTGTTCTTTCCAACGATGGTTTTGCACATTTGCGTCTCTTCAGCTTCATGTTACTGATGAAAGTCTTGTCTGCACAGTTCTGCAGATTTATCTCTAAGGAATCCTAATATTGTTATTATAATAATACATTTTATTTATAGAGCACTTGTCAGGATACTCAAAGAAGCTTTACAGGTAAAAATAGTAAAAAAAAAACCTACATAATAAAAGAAAAAAATCACAGAACGAGTCACAGAAGAATCAGCTGATAGGAGTAAAAACAGGAAGCGCTGAGGTGTGTGTGTGTGTGTGTGTGTGTGTGTGTGTGTGTGTGTGTGTGTGTGTGTGTGTGTGTGTGTGTGTGTGTGTGTGTGTGTGTGTGTGTGTGTGTGTGTGTGTGTGTGTTTTTCCTGGTCTGTGATGCAGTATTTAATAAACAGGGTGAAACAGTTGAATCTTTTTGTGTTCAGGTAAACGGAGGATGATTTGTTCATGTGCTGCTGACGCTGCATTTTTTTTTGTTTTTTAATCTGCCTCATTTTAATTAAACTCACTTTTCGATGTTTTATTCTCGTTTCTTTTCCTGCGTCTCTGATCACCTCCTCGTTGAAGCTCTTAAAGACTGTAAACGACCTCGTAGCTGGAGGTTCTGCAGATAAACGAGTCTCGTCTTGCCTCTAAGTGATTTCTGCCTGAGAAGACGACTGCGAGGGAAAATAGGTCCCAGAGGGGATTACATCAGGCGTTGTGACGTGTCCAAGCAGGAAGTGAGATTATTCCCAGTGAAAGGTGCATCCCAACTGTTCCACCTACTTTAAACAGGAGAGCTCTGACCTGGACTAACGCTGGATCAGCTGACTGCTGACAGTCTTCTCTGTGATTCACTGAACTCGGCTTCTGTTTGTCCAGAAATAGTTGCAGCACCGAACTCCTCCAATCACAAACAGCTGTTTGAATTAAAGGATAGAAAGCTGGTCCAAAGAAACGTGGACTGTTTCTGGATTGTTTCTGTTTCTGTGGATTGTTTCCGTTTCTGTGGATTGTTTCTGTTTCTGTTGATTGTTTCTGTTTCTGTGGATTGTTTCTGTGGATTGTTTCTGTTTCTGTGGATTGTTTCTGTGGATTGTTTCTGTTTCTGTTGATTGTTTCTGTTTCTGTTGATTGTTTCTGTGGATTGTTTCTGTTTCTGTTGATTGTTTCTGTGGATTGTTTCTGTTTCTGTGGATTGTTTCTGTTTCTGTTGATTGTTTCTGTTTCTGTGGATTGTTTCTGTTTCTGTTTCTGTGGATTGTTTCTGTTTCCGTTGATTTTTTCTGTTTCTGTGGATTGTTTCTGGATTGTTTCTGTTTCTGTTGATTGTTTCTGTTTCTGTGGATTGTTTCTGTGGATTGTTTCTGTTTCTGTGGATTGTTTCTGTTTTGTTTCTGTGGATTGTTTCTGTTTCTGTTGATTGTTTCTGTTTCTGTGGATTGTTTCTGTTTCTGTGGATTGTTTCTGTTTTTGTGGATTGTTTCTGTTTCTGTGGATTGTTTCTGTGGATTGTTTCTGTTTCTGTGGATTGTTTCTGTTTCTGTGGATTGTTTCTGTTTTTGTGGATTGTTTCTGTTTCTGTGGATTGTTTCTGTTTTTGTGGATTGTTTCTGTTTCTGTGGATTGTTTCTGTTTCTGTGGATTGTTTCTGTGGATTGTTTCTGTTTTTGTGGATTGTTTCTGTGGATTGTTTCTGTTTCTGTGGATTGTTTCTGTTTCTGTTGATTGTTTCTGTGGATTGTTTCTGTTTCTGTGGATTGTTTCTGTTTCTGTTGATTGTTTCTGTGGATTGTTTCTGTTTCTGTGGATTGTTTCTGTGGATTGTTTCTGTTTCTGTGGATTGTTTCTGTTTCTGTGGATTGTTTCTGTGGATTGTTTCTGTTTCTGTGGATTGTTTCTGTTTCTGTGGATTGTTTCTGTTTCTGTGGATTGTTTCTGTTTCTGTGGATTGTTTCTGTTTTTGGATTGTTTCTGTTTCTGTGGATTGTTTCTGTTTTTGTGGATTGTTTCTCTTGTTTCTGTGGATTGTTTCTGTTTTTGTGGATTGTTTCTCTTTCTGTGGATTGTTTCTGTTTTTGTGGATTGTTTCTGTTTCTGTGGATTGTTTCTGTTTTTGTGGATTGTTTCTGTTTTTGTGGATTGTTTCTCTTTCTGTGGATTGTTTCTCTTTCTGTGGATTGTTTCTCTTTCTGTGGATTGTTTCTGTTTCTGTGGATTGTTTCTGTTTCTGTGGATTGTTTCTGTGGATTGTTTCTGTTTTTGTGGATTGTTTCTCTTTCTGTGGATTGTTTCTGTTTCTGTGGATTGTTTCTGTTTTTGTGGATTGTTTCTTTTTCTGTGGATTGTTTCTGTTTCTGTTGATTGTTTCTGTTTCTGTGGATTGTTTCTGGATTGTTTCTGTTTCTGTTGATTGTTTCTGTTTCTGTGGATTGTTTCTGTGGATTGTTTCTGTTTCTGTGGATTGTTTCTGTTTCTGTTGATTGTTTCTGTTTCTGTTGATTGTTTCTGTGGATTGTTGATTGTTTCTGTGGATTGTTTCTGTTTCTGTGGATTGTTTCTGTGGATTGTTTCTGTTTCTGTTGATTGTTTCTGTTGATTGTTTCTGTTTCTGTTGATTGTTTCTGTTTCTGTGGATTGTTTCTGTTTCTGTGGATTGTTTCTGTTTTTGTGGATTGTTTCTCTTTCTGTGGATTGTTTCTGTTTCTGTGGATTGTTTCTGTTTCTGTGGATTGTTTCTGTTTCTGTGGATTGTTTCTGTGGATTGTTTCTGTTTCTGTGGATTGTTTCTGTTTCTGTTGATTGTTTCTGTGGATTGTTTCTGTTTCTGTGGATTGTTTCTGTTTCTGTTGATTGTTTCTGTTTCTGTTGATTGTTTCTGTGGATTGTTTCTGTTTCTGTGGATTGTTTCTGTTTCTGTTGATTGTTTCTGTGGATTGTTTCTGTTTCTGTGGATTGTTTCTGTTTCTGTTGATTGTTTCTGTGGATTGTTTCTGTTTCTGTGGATTGTTTCTGTTTCTGTTGATTGTTTCTGTTTCTGTGGATTGTTTCTGTTTCTGTGGATTGTTTCTGTTTCTGTGGATTGTTTCTGTTTCTGTTGATTGTTTCTGTTTCTGTGGATTGTTTCTGTTTCTGTTTCTGTGGATTGTTTCTGTTTCTGTTGATTGTTTCTGTTTCTGTGGATTATTCGACTCCGGAGAAACAACGGTTCTGTTTCTGGACAAAAACACAAAGCTGCATTTAAACACACATTTCACCCCTAAAGGTGTCTGTTTATATAAATATATTCATATTTACACATATTTATATATCACTGTAGGATTTCCTCACTGGTCCACGTGTCTTCCTGGATAGGACTCAGCTGTCCGTTCTGTCCCTCCAGGTTGAGACGATCGGAGACGCCTACATGGTGGTGAGCGGCCTGCCTGAGAGGAACGGGGACCGACACGCCGACGAGATAGCCAAGATGGCGCTGGACCTGGTGGCGGCCGTCAGACAAGTGTCCATCCCTCACATGCCCAACGAGAGGCTGCAGCTGCGGGCGGGAATCCACACAGGTTATATGTTCTTTCTCTCCGGTCCTGTTGCATTGTGGGAAGCTTTGAAAGTTGAGTGAGCTCTATCTGCTCTCCGGTCCTCAGGTCCATGTGTGGCCGGAATCGTTGGTCACAAGATGCCCAGATACTGTTTGTTTGGAGACACGGTGAACACAGCATCCAGGATGGAGTCCACCAGTCTACGTAGGAACACACACACACACGAAGACATGAACACACACACACATTCACACACACACATGAACACATATTCACACACATTCACACACACACACACACACACACACACACACACACACACACACACACACACACACACACACACACACACACGAAGGTGGGCTGAGCATCTGTTAACAGAACCAGGCTCAGAGGTGGGCGGAGCATCTGTTAACAGAACCAGGGTCAGAGGTGGGCGGAGCATCTGTTAACAGAACCAGGATCAGAGGTGGGTGGAGCATCTGCCTCGACCGGTTGGGGTGAGAGGAGAGCAGAGAGAGAAAAGGACAGCATAGAGATAGAAGAGAAGAACTATTGGTGGAGACGACAAGTGCAGAGCAGAGACATGCAGCTCCATGACGGGACATCTGGAAAAGAAAGAACAGAAACTACACGAGCGAAGGAACTGAATGGAGACAACAGATAATAAGAAGAAACTATGGGAGAGAAGAAGATGGTGAGGTATGAGTCAGTTAAAGAGTAGGAGGAAAGAAAAGAAGCTCAGCATGTAACGAGGTCCCCCAGCAGCCTCGGCCTATAACAGCATAACTAAGGGTTGGTTCAGGTCTACCTGAGCCAGCCCTAACTATAGGCTTTATCAAGAAGGAACGTTTTGAGTCTAATCTTAAAGCTAGAGAGGGTTTCTGCCCCTCCAACACAAACTGGGAGCTGGTTCCACAGGGGAGGAGCCTGAAAACTGAAGCTCCGCCTCCCATTCTACTTCTGTAAACTCTAGGAACCACAAGTAGACCAGCATACTGAGAGAGAAGTGCTCTGCTAGGATTATATGGTTCTATAAGATCTCTAAGATATGATGGAGCCTGGTCATGTAGAGCTTTGTAAGTCATCAAGAGAACTTTAAATTCTATTCTTGATTTCACAGGAAGCCAGAGAAGAGAAGCTAAAACTGGAGAAATATGATCTCTCTTGTTAAATCCCGTCAGTACTCTTGCTGCAGCATTTTGGATCAGCTGCAGGTTTTTAATGAGTAATTTGGACATCCTAACAACAAGGAATTACAATAATCTAGTCTAGAAGTAACAAATGCATGAATGAGTTTTTCTGCGTCATGCTGAGGAAGGATTTTCCTGATTTTATTAATATTACGTAGATGAAAGAAGGCAGTTCTGGAGATTTGCTTTATCTGGTGTCTAAAGGACAAATCCTCATCAAATAGGACTCCAAGGTTCCTCACAGTTTTGCTGGAGGCCAAGACAACGTCATCGAGAGTAACTAAGTGATTACAGAAAGAGTTTCTGAGGTGTTTAGGACCAAGTACAAGAACTTCTGTTTTGTCTGAATTTAGAAGCAGGAAGTTTTTGGTCATCCAGACCTTTATGTCTTTTAGACAGGCTTCAAGTTTTACTAACTGATTAGTTTCATCTGGTTTTATAGAAAGATATAGCTGAGTGTCATCTGCATAACAATGGAAGTTGATGCAGTGCTTCCTGATGACGTCTCCTAATGGAAGCATGTACAAAGTAAAAAGTATTGGGCCTAACACTGAGCCTTGTGGAACTCCATAACTAACTCTTGTTTGTCTGGAAGACTCATTGTTGACATGGACAAACTGGAATCTATCTGATAAGTAGGATTTGAACCAGTCTAATGCAGTTCCTTTAATCCTCGTAACGTCTTCTAATCTCTGTAATAAGATCATATGATCAATCGTATCAAAAGCAGCACTGAGGTCCAGAAGAACAAGTACAGAGACGAGTCCATTATCTGAGGCTAATAAAAGGTCGTTAGTAACTTTCACCAGAGCTGTTTCTGTGCTATGATGAACTCTAAAGACTGAACATCTTCAAACAGATCATTCCTTTGTAAATGATCACAAAGTTGATTTGAAACAACTTTTTCAAGGATTTTAGAAATAAACAGCAGGTTGGAAATTGGTCTGTAGTTTCCTAAAACAGCTGATCAAGAGTCGTCTTTTTAAATAAAGGTTTAATTACAGACACTTTAAAAGCCTGCGGTACATAGCCGGTTTCAATAGATAGGTTGATCTGATCTAATATGGAAGTATTAATTAAAGGGAAGAATTCCTTAAAAAGTTTAGTTGGGATGAGATCTAACAGACAGCTAGAGGATCCAGGTGAAGAAATAATTCTAGTTAACTCAGAGAGCTCAACAGGAGAGAAATGTTCCAAGTTTACATCTGGTCCTACAGTTGCTTTCAGGGCTGCTGTTGCTTAGCAACACATCAGTGATGGTGTCAGGAAGGGTCGGCCCGATTCTCTCCCTGATAGTAAGAATTTTATTAGTAAAGAAGTTAATGAAGGAATAGAGGACTCAACAGAACTGGGACTCTTTGTCAGCCTGCTACAGTGATGAAAAGAAACCTGGGGTTGTTCTTGTTGTCCTCTATTAATGATGAATAATATAAAGTTCTGGCCTTACCAAGAGCTTTCTTATATAATATTAGACTCTCCTTCCAGACAGGTGAAATTCTTCTAAATTAGTGGAACTCCATTTCCTTTCCATCTTTCCAGTCGCTGCCTAGCAGAGCGTAGTTCTGAGTTGTACCATGGAGACAACTTCCTCTGGTTCATGACTCTTCTTCAGAGGGGCGACATCATCTAGAGTTGGAGCAGAGATACTGCAGTGTTTTCTACCAGATGATCCACTTGTGTGGGACTAAGATCAACGTAGATGTCTTCCACTGCTTTAACACACGGCATCGAAGAGGATAAACATGTAACTGCTTCCTTAAACTTGGCCACGGCATCATCTGACAGACATCTACTGTAGTGGGATTTATTCCCACATGCTGTGTCGTCCATTATTGGAACTTCAGATGTTAATAAGAAGTGGTCCGACAAAACAGGGTTTGGAGGAAATACTATTACATTTTCAGTTTCCATCCCATATGACAGAACCAGATGGAGGGTGTGGTTACCACGGTGACGGGGTTTATTTACATCCTGATAAAAGCCTATAGAATCTAATAATGATCTGAAAGTAGAACTGAGGCTGTCGTTGTCCACGTCAACATGAATGTTAAAGTCTCCCACTATCATCACTTTATCTGAACTCAGCACTAAATCTGATCAAAAGTCAGAATTCAGCTAGAAACTCTGAATAAGGACCAGGTGGGAGATAAACAACAACAATACAATCCGTTTCTCTGCTTTCCAGTTTGGGTGAGAGACTAAGAGTCAGACTCTCAAATGATTTAGAACTAAGTTTAGGCTTTGGATTAATTGATCAACTTGAGTGGAAGATTGCTGCCACTCACACAAACACACACACACATGAACACACACAAACACACACACACACACACAAATACACAAATACACACAAACACACACGCACACACTCACTTGAACACACACACATGAACTTACATGAACTCACACACAGCGTTACATGAAACTGTATATTTAATATTTATTTAGATTTAATTTGTGGTCATAAATTAGTAATTCATCTTAAATTTAGTAGTTATTACACAATACAAACAACAGACTTCTAACAGCACAGGAGTAGGAGTGGCCACAGAGAAATAGATTCATAGAACTCGCACATGGGGAGAAAAAGTATACATTTATAGAAATTAAATAAAAGATCAATGAAAAACCACAAACTTTGTGTTTCAGCTCAGAAGATCCACACCAGCTCAGAAACCTACCTGGCTCTGATCAAAGACCACGCCTACGACCTGCAGCTGCGTGGAGAGATCGAGGTGAAGGTAAAACATCTCAGACGCTCTGAAGGGCTGTGTGTGTGTGTGTGTGTGTGTGTGTGTGTGTGTGTGTGTGTGTGTGTGTGTGTGTGTGTGTGTGTGTGTGTGTGTGTGTGTGTGTGTGTGTGTGTGTGTGTGAGGGGGCGAGGGGGTCTAAATGTGATGGGTTAGGGTTAGTACGGTTGTCGAAGCTGATTGGTTAAAGCTGCTCCGGTAGTTTCAACCCCTGAGGAGACACAGACACTGATCCTCCGGTAACCGGGGACGACGGCGCCCTCATCCTCACACAGTGGATGGAGGTCCTGTAACCGGGGACGACGGCTCCATCATCCTCACACAGTGGATGGAGGTCCTGTAACCGGGGACGACGGCGCCCTCATCCTCACACAGTGGATGGAGGTCCTGTAACCGGGGACGACGGCTCCATCATCCTCACCGTGCTGAACAGGAACCGTCTCTGAACTTGAATCTGTGAATGTAAAATCACAAAGTTCAATATTTGAATGTTATTTTATGTCTTACTCACAAATTAAAGGGTCTCTTCACCCAAATCAACTGAATCATATCTTGTCTCTCAGACCAAGTGAACTAGTTTATAAAACTCTCTTAACTAGGTTTTGTATGTTATGTATGTGTTTATATAAATGAGTAAAGACACCCCCCCCCCTCCCTCTAGGGTAAAGGTAAGATGAACACCTACTGGCTGATCGGTCATAAGAACTTCAGCGTGCAGAACGACAGCCTGGTGTGTCACTGGAACCCGAACATGGCCCGGAAGAAGAAGCCGGCGCCGGGCAGTCTGGGCTCGGTGGGCAACGTGAGTGGATCACAGGAGACATGATGAAGCTGCAGATATACGTGTTTATGATTTAGCTTTAAACAAGATGTCATCGTCCATCATTCTCCTTTTCATGATATTTATTTCCTGTGAATACTCACGTTCACATTTAGTTTTATAGATGAATATCAATACATTGATTGACATGTGAGTCTGGACTCAGCTGTGTTTGGTGTTGTGGACCTGTTGGCCCTGTCGGGTGTGTTTACTGTCATCATGTCCTCTCCGTGTTTCTGTCATCTGAACAGAAGTCGCATCACGTTCATGATCACTGAAACGTTCTGAACGCTCCGACCTGATTTGGTGCGTTAAAAATCTGAAGTGCTTAAATGCAGGTTAATAAGATCTATTATCATGATGATGTTTTATCAGTTCACAGCATCTTTATTTGACCCTCAGCTCCAATAAATGTCATGAACATGTTACAACCCGTCCCGTGATGTGAACACGGTTTTACAGGAACGTTTTTCATTAAATGTGAACCTGCTCGTCGTGACATCACTTTCATTTCGCAGCACTGCTGAAAAGTATAAAGCTGAAGTTTCTAAAATGTTGAACGTGGAAACTGAGCATCTTAATTGCATCAAACAAATCCCCCAAACTGTGGCATCCCTCCATGTACACATAATAATACGTGATTATATATTCATATGTACATACTGACCTGGACTGTCTTCTCCTGAAACCAGGTATTCTGGCTTCTGAACAAATGTCAGATTTGTTTTTGGAAGAATATTGAAAACATTATTTTCTTATTGACTTATAACTTGGATTCATAACTCAGCAGGAGGAAATGTTTTCTTCCTGTCATATTTAAAATGTGTACTTCACTTCACTGTGTGGAACGAGGGCAGACCTTAAAAACACTAAAGACTGTATTTATATTTGATATATAAATCCAGAAAGTAGTAAGGACGTCTGAGGACATCTGGTGGTTGAATGTGGTATGACAGGAGGCTCAGACAGATCTACATTTATAATCTCAACATTCATCCTTTAACACATTAAATTATGGATTTATTTAAGTCGTGAGTGAAATGCGATAAATGTCAGGAGATGGATGAAAACTTGTTCTCACTCATGTTTGTCTCCTCCACCTGTGAAGATGCTGAAAGTCGTTGTCATGGATCTTTATTTTACTGACCAGAGACTCCGCGTTTTATATAACAGAATGTATCGATATATATGTAAGTGCATTATTAGCTGCGTGTTTGTGTTTGAAATATGAATTTCCTGTTTTCTGTGTCCACCTCATGAATGAACCTTCCTCGTGTTGTGGTAGTCGTCGGCGACGGTGCAGAGCCTCGGTGAGAACGCCACCACGCCGGTCTCCCTCCCCTCCTCCACCAAACTCCCCCACGAGGTCGGACAGACCAGCCAGGCCTGACTGGAGGAGCTCCGTGTCCCTCCACCCCCGTGGACCCAGCTCAGGACCTCGGTCACCGTGGCAACAGAAATCCAACCAAGAGATGGACAGATGTTAGTTCGTAGCATCTCGTTGTCTCTGAATTGTGATGATCTGAATCCGCAGTTTGTTTTTAAATGAAAAAAAAAAAAATCACTTTATTTAAAAGCTGATGAGAGATTTCAACGTTTACATTGTTCTGGTGTTTTTTTCTGAGGTTCATGTGTTCTGTATGTTTGTAGATTCATACGTATTGTTTCCTCTTTGTTTCTGTGAAGCACAAAGTCTGTAGTTTATAATCTATCAGTGATCATTTAAAAGGTGTAATCAAACTTTAAATACTCAAAAATATGATCAAAGGTTAAATACATATATAAGAAGGACCATAAAAAATTAATTCTGTCATCTTCAGCTCTAAATGCTGAAAATGTCTAATTTTTCTGTCATCTTAATTTCCTCTTATCTCTGTACATCCTGGTGTTGATGGGGCATTCAAATGCACAGTGATGGTGTTTCTGTGTTTGGAAAGTGAATCCAAAGTGCCTTCATCTCTTCATCTGGTGTGTGGAGGCATTCAGAAACGCTCAGTCTCCGTGTGCTGAAGTCCTGCAGGGTGTAGACGAAGGTCACCGCGGCCTTGAGAGTCCAGGAAGATAGGATAGGAAGAATGTGGAGTGGAAAATTATCAAGGTAGTTTTTTACGAGTTTTTATTATGCAAGCACAAAAAATATATATAGTTTTCAAGTAAAAATATATGAACTGAGAATAAAATTAATTGCATTTCAAACAAGTTTGCTTTTACAGTTTTGGTCACAGAATTAAGACATTTGTTTTTAAAACTACACAAATCAAATCAAAAACTTTTG